>NC_091746.1:26882060-26924560 GCF_043380555.1 Nothobranchius furzeri
GGCGTGTTGGCGCCATTTATCTTTAAGCAGCTGACTGTGTAGTCTTCAGGGCTGAATGAGCAGCCGGGTGCTTTTCCATAAATGCCGGAACAGGAAGGGAACATTTACACACCGGTTTCAACACCGTAAAGCCCCGAGCACAAGTACAGGAGCATTCGTTTGGCATATCATTTTCTCTGAAGTGTGTTCTGACAGAGTGGATCAATAACTATTTGTCTTGTTCACCGATGCGGTCGTTTCTGGAGAAGTCCCCTTCGTTTCTGCTCCATTTTGTTTGAAAATGCAGAGATTTGAGGTTTTTTTCCCCCCATTTGAAGACAAAAGAAAGCAGGGTGCAGCACAAAAAGGACCATCGGGGTGGATGTAGAAGTGGTTTTATTCTGCAATCGGTGACTAATTCTCATGTTGATGTGGTCTGCAGAAAACAAAAAGCCCGGCAGCAGGTGACTTTTTTTTGCACGCTTTGTGGTTTTAGTGTTGATCCGTTTTATGACGTTTCGTTGACTCGTTATTATTGTTGCCAGCTTTTCAACCTTTAAAGAGCAAGTCACCCCCTACCAGAGTCTAACTCCACTCTCACTTCATATTTGAAAAATGCAACAATTCTGTTGCCTGGCAGACCGAGAGGGTGGAGCTGCTAACAAATACACACACACACAGGCTCACGACAGCATTGTGACATCATAATGTACCAGTTTACATCATAGCATACCTCTTAGCCAATAGCGATGGCAGGTTTAAATTCAAATACAGTGCAGAGTTTTTACCCGACAACGGCACAACACTGCCAGTTTTAGGCAGAACATTTAAATTTTAACTAAGATGCACTGAAGTGCCAAATTATTGACGACACGTGTCTGCAGCACGATTAGACACTCGTTTATTTAGTTTATTAGCAAAAAAAAAAAGTTTATTTGGGGGTGACTTGCTCTTTAAGCTGGCTTAGCTCTTCCTGCAAGAAAATTTAAAATTGTTCAGCAAAACTGAAAGCATGTCTTCTGTAAGAGGGGTAAATATGGTGCTTTTACGTTTAATATATTACCTTTACCGTGCTGAAGCAGATACATGGAGAACATGAAGGTCAGTGTGCCCTGAGGACCAGGGTTGGGAAACACTGTCTTGTGGTCGCTACATACAACATTCATCTGACGTCTCACTCACACCAGATCCATAAACGGGTGAATAAAAAAACATTTTTTTGAGCTTTTAACTGTGTTTTCATGTAGCAGAGATACTCAGAGGTGGAAAGAGTACTAAAATTTCCTACTTAAGTACAAGTACCAATACTTTGATAATTCTTTACTCAAGTACAAGTAAAAGTACTTGCCTGAATTTTTACTCAAGTAAAAGTAAAAAGTATCATAAATAAAATGTACTCAAAGTAAAAGTTACTTAGTTACATTTTTGTCAGCGTAAGGATGGCTACATCTAAGTAGTGCAAAATCACAACACACACACGCATGCATGCACGCACGCACACACACACACACACACACACACACACACACACACACACACACACACACACACACGCACGCACGCACGCGCACACACACACTGCAGCATGTTCAAATCATGTGAATGACTAATTTAACTACACTGAACTGCTTTAGTAATACTTTAATCTCTTATTCTGGAGTAAAATAAAGAAACAAGCTAAATCATCACATATCTGTGGCATCAAGAAGCATCTTCTGAGTTCAAACACAGGGATGGAGCACGATGTTTACACCTGAACAGTATCAGGATGTTTAACTCACAGAGGCCTGCAGGTCTTCTGTTTTATGAGCAAACTGCTGATAATCTGCTTGTTATGAGTTCTAAACGTTGTTTTGCCGCTTCCGTGCGGAGCGGTAGGGAAACACGTTTCAAACACGGAACCGAGTTTGGCTACCGAACCGAGCAAAATTGTGATGACGTAAAACCGGTGCGCGAAGGTGCATTATTAAGCCTACAATTTTATTTTACTCAGTAACAGATAAGATTTAAAATGTAGTGAATTACAATTCATTTTTAAAAACGTACTCAAGTAAAAGTAAAAGTACAGATTTTAAAAATGACTTAAAAAGTATAAATACACATTAAAGCCACTCAATTACAGTAACGTGAGTAAATGTAATTCGTTACTTTCCACCTCTGGAGATACTTTATAACATCTTTAGAGCACCGTGTCTTCATATCCGGGGTTCCTTTTGATGCCTTGGATTTTTGTCATTGCTTTCAAATCTGTAATTAGGTTAGTTTTTATCTGGGTTATTTCTCACAAGTAGATTTATTTTTACACAGAATCAAATACTTGGCTGGATGGGAAATAATAAGACAGAAACTTTTCTGTAGAAAAGATAGTGTGTGTGTGTAGGTGTGTGTGTGTGTGTAGGTGTGTGTGTGTGTGTAGGTGTGTGTGCGTGTGCAGCTAAATTATCTGCCAAACAGATGTTCATCAGCATTCCAGAGTATTCCTGTGAAGCTAACTCCAATTATGCACAAGCATGGGGAGTTGAGGAAAAGCAGGCCACACACACACACACACACACACACACGCGCGCGCACGCACGCACGCACGCACGCACACACACACACACACACACGCACACACACAGGCACGCACGCACACACACACACACACACACACACACACACACACAGACACGCACACACACACACACACGCACGCACACACACACACACACACAGGCACAGGCACAGGCACGCACGCACACACACACGCACACACGCACACACGCACGCACGCACACACACACACACACACACACACACACACACACACACACACACACACACACACACACACACACACACACACACACACACACAACAGTGAGGGGCCTGGCGTTTCTTGAGGAATGCGTGTCTACGGTCAGACTTTTATGCTGAGATCATCTAAATCTGAGTCAAAAACAAAATGAACACATAAAATAAATAAACGCCTGTTTTGAAGTAAGTGAGAAAGTTTTTTCACCTCTTCTTTCTGTATCTGGTGACTTCATAAGGAAGGTCACTTCCAGCATTTATAGATCCTCCGATGAGCCAATGAGTTGATGCTGGCTGTCTGCAGACATCATCGACAAGGGCACTTTTCATTAAGGCGCTTTTACTTGATGTTATTGATTTAGATTTGTTTACACTTTCTTTCTGCTTTGTGCTGTGATGTGAGATTGATTTGCAAAAATTATACTTCAAGTTCAAATACGGACTGACTTTATCATCCTGGCCCATTTAGTCATTTTATCTATTTTGTGCACAAGAGTTGGAGTTGCACCAGAGATTCAAGTGGCAAAAACGAAATGTGAAGGGCAGTGGAACCAGCTTCTCAAAGAGCATGGACCAAATGGGTCCTCCCCAAGGTGAAAATCACCTGGGATGAACAGTGGAGACATCTCCTTTCTGCTGAGGGCAGTGTACACCACACTCCCAACCTCAACACAGTTGTACACATGAGGCATGAAAGAGGCCTGTCATGCAAGCTTTGTGGAGAGAGAGGCACCATGTTGCACATCCAGTCTGGATGCAAAACAGCACATAACCAAGGAAGGTACAGGTGGTTCCACGGCATGGTGTGCACAACACGTGCAGGAGAGGAGAAGGAAACATCAACCATCCCTGATAAAACCTTTCTGGTTCCTAAAGGAGGAGGAGAGACTGACATCAACACCAAAAACGCGAACCGACGAACCTGTATACAGGTGGCTCAGTCCTGGGGAATGAAGGTGGATCTGAGAGGAAGGTTGCCGTTTCCTCAGATTGTACGGACATCCCAGAGGCCATACTGGTTCTGTGGTCTTGGGAGGACAAAAATGCAGAGTGTACCACACTAGGAAGCAGTGTGGGGGAACCCTTTTTAAACGGACTTCCTCTGTGAAGGCGGCAGTGTCTTCTATTACGCTCATGTTGATTTCACTGTTGCACTTGTTTCTGTAAGTTTGCACACATTTTGCACATTGAGGGAACAATGGTGGTCCTATTGACAAATTCAAAGGAAGCAGCATCCTGGCCAATCACATTGCGCTCCCTGTCTCGTTTGACGGATGTTTGGTGAAGTGGGCTTGACTCCATCCATCTTTGCATGCCTGCTGGAGAGCCCTCGCAACGACGGAGAATGGCGTTGCTGTGCTGCAGACGCAGATGCATAACTTAGGCTTTAGGAGGACGTCAGCAGGATCGACTTCTCGTTGGTCATAGAGTAGAAGAGATGAGGTGACCTGGAAGCCAGGAGGGGAAGGTGCATAGTGACTTGGCCATCACTGCTGACCCACCATCAGAGGGGTGTTGTGGTTGAGGGTCGAAACACTGATGGTAACCACCTGATGACATCATCAACCCCTCCTGGTCAAGAATGGTAACACGAATCATCCAAGGATGTAAATGTTAGATAGAAAAGGTTAAAACAGAACAATAAAACTAAAGCCGGGCGTATACTGTGTGACTTTTTCACTTTTTTGAGCCGATTTTCCACTCGTGCGAGAATCCACAAGATCGGGGCGAGTTTTGCGCTGAGCGTCGTGTAGTGTACAGGGGGTTACGAGAGGCGATTAACACCAGGCGACCAGCTACCGATCAGCAATCGTGAGCTTGCACGGACTTCTGGAGTGTTTGATATTTGCTCGTTCTTTGTGAGGGTGTCGCACTGTTGAAGCGGCACAGTGAGCGGCTGCAACCCAAAAAGTACCAGAACCGCTAGCGGCGCATGCACAATCATGCATCAACACTGCTCGCCCGCTATTTCCCTAATAACACACGCTGTTTGTTGTTATTTCTAAACGTTTTTTTACACACAATGACAAGAATTGTCAAGAAAGCGTGTTTGTCGTGATCATGTCAAATTAAACTGATCACAAACCACAGATTTACTTTCTTTATTTCGTTTTCCTCATCCAACCCCCATAAATCCCTGTGTGTCCCCCTGCAGCACTCCCGAAGGACAACAGGCAAGACAAGAAAGTCTGACGTGTTGTGTAAAAACGGCTATTTTTAGCATATTTTTAGGTCCGACGTGTTGCTACCAGACGTACAGTGTGAGCACATGACTTATGAGATCTGCCCTGCGAGGAAGTCGTACAGTTTGAGCTGAAGCTGAGTGCTACGTGTGAAAAAAATCGCACAGTGTCTGCCCAGCTTAAGTGGTGGATTTGTGAACTCATTCGCTGCCAGCGTTTCTCACCGTTTTTACTGTTTTTTAAGAGTCACAGAACGTTGCGCGCTAGGATGATGTCGACTCCAAAACAACCAAAACAAAGTGGAGACTCACCTCTTACATCAGGAAGAATCCGTGCGTTTCGAGCGTTATCTGTTCTTCCATAATCCGTTGTTGAATTGTGATCGGCAGAAGCTTTTCCGGTTCGCGCCTCACTTTTGTTTTACAGCAGCGGCCCAAAACGATCTCCTAACACAAGGATGTTCTGCTTCCTGATCACGTGACGTGTGACGTATGCGGATGAAGATCGGCTTCAGAGCTGAGATGTTTGTTCTCACGGTGCGGGGGCTCGTCCGACGCCCACACAGTAAAAACATGCAAATGACGACTTTAGTCGCCATTGGCAGTGAACGGTTGGATCTAAAACGACGACTTTAGTCGTCAGTGGCAGTGAATGAGTTAATGAGAGATGTCCAGTGGAGTGCCCCCCCCCCCCCCCCCATCAACTCTCGAGATTATCGGCACTTCCCTCTTGTTCCTCCAGCTGTGACTGCAGCAGTTTGCAGCCTCCTAAGATATTTAAAGTCATCTGTTGGTGCAGCTGTGCCGCCACTGACTCAAGTAATGTGATTCATGAAAGGCACATCAAATAATTTCTGATGATCACCCTGCATTTTCATTTCATTCCCATCATAAAGTTTAAGAGAAATAAAAATTAACACTTAACTCTGCAAGTTTAATCAAAATAAATTAACTGAGCGGAGCAGCAATAACAGCGTTTGATGTATGCATTTTAGAGCTCAGCTGTAAAACAACTTTACAACGCCGTCGTCAACGCAGAGACACGACAAATAAGTCTCCCAGTTTGTATCTTGTCATCTTAACAAAATTCCCTATTTGTTTTATTTTTCCCGTAGTAAACATGGTTTGCCAGTAAAGCACGTTTCTGCTGCGTGGGCTCATTCTTTGTGTAAAAATATGCAACGGTGCCAAGACACCGGGAGGAGTTTATGAGTAAAGGTGCACGCGGAGTTGATTATCTGCTGAAAAAAGGAGATGGATTACTGCAAATGGATCCGAGACTTCCGTGGATTTACGAGGCGGCTGGTTGTTGAATAAAAAGGTGTGAAGAGGTTGTCAGACTTTCCTCTTCCTTTGTCAGATATTCAAACATTCTAGAATTTGAATTTGGAGAAAAGAAACTGTGTACGTTTCTCTAACTGGTTCTCATTTCTAGCATGAATGTTTCTGAATCTGCGCTTCTTTTTTCATGCAGTTGAAGGTTGTCGGTCGTGAGGGACCGTCGATCACTGAAGCTCGGAAAGGCAAAAAGAACAAAACATTTAGATTAAAGTTTCCTCACTTTTCCAGGGTTTCTCAGTTCACGATGCAGCGGGGCTGGAGAAGCTGGTTTTGGAGCGGGTGGAGCGGTGGTGTCTCAAATCAAATTAAATCAAATCAAAGATACTTTATTAATCCCAGAGAGAAATTAGAGTTTCAGTACAAACAATTCAGAGATCAGACATACATGGGCAAGACACATGACAAGAGTTGGTGACTGTGGTCATTCGCAACCCTGAGTCACGCTACCTTAATAGAGATAAGAGGGTAACATGAGGATTGGTTCAGGTGGAGGGAAAAAAGGCACTTCAGAGTTACCCTCCACCAGGAGGGCAGCTTTGCTCTGCAAAAAAACACCTCAGACAGATATGCAACAGACTTCAGAAAACACAACTTAAGTGTCCACTAGGTGGGGCAGTGGATTGGGACTATCCACACTTCAGTTCCTGCAGCCACGATAAGCAGCGCATGTCACCTCAGTGTGGATAGGGGGAGGAGCATTGAGGGTTGGAGGGTTGCAGTGACCCTGGAACATTTCAGCGGCCTTCCAGCAGTCTCGCCCAGGCTGGGAAAGGAGAAAGAGTTGAGTTGCTATAGCGACGGCACATATCTTCTGAGGATGAACGAGGAAAAGGACAAGGACCGCAATTTATCTGGCATTCGCTCCTTCATTTGTTGTCTTTATATTCCCAGTACATTCCCTGGAATGTTGGTGGTGTTCCAACATTCTTTGTTGTTTTGTGGTCGTCCACCAACAGTAGCTGGGCTAGCATTGGTCGTAGCTTAAGCTAACACTTCTACATAATCTAAGGTTCAGAGTCGCGCACACGCACTGACGGACACGTTTTTCCTGCGGATTTCATTGTTGCCTGAGGAGAGTTGCAAAATAATTCCCCGCCACTTTTACATTTGTATGTTTCTAATGTAGATATGGATTTTTCCACCAGTTTCACTGAGACATTTGTTAATCATTTTTAAATTAATTAATTGATTAATTTAATATGATTTTTTAAATTTTGTTCTTGTGAAACGCATCGTGAGTTTTATTTTGACGGTGCTCTGCAAAAGATTGTTTCTTCTTTGGAGAGCCCTTGCGCCGATGCTCAGCGCTGTTGTGCGTCTCCGTACCCACGCAAACAGAGACGTATAAATTAGGCTTTAGGCTAGCAGTAGTGTCCGCCGGCCGGTGTTTAGCGCTATCTCGTTTCCTCTAACAACACGGAATTCCTGTTCTGGCAGAAGCGTGCCACGGTAGATACCCGAGAGGAGGGGTGAGTGTTCTGTGACTTTTTGTGTTCTAACCTAGCTTGTTCTGTAGAATCGCTAAAGCTGCATTAACCCACCTTGCCTGTAGGATGTGGTCGGAGGGACTGCTGGTGCCTTTGTTTGGGCAGCTGTGGCTATTACGTAGTTCTGCAACACCAGTGTGTGAATGTGTGTGTGTGTGGGTAAAAGACGGTTTGTGTAAAGCACCTTGGGGGGTTGTAGGACACCAGAAGACACATGCTATTCACCATTTACATTGTTTTTGTATTATTACAACAAAAATCTGTGTTTTCTCTACTCTGTGATAATCTTGGGGCAGCAGTGGCTCAGAGGGTAAAATAGGTTACCTGTGTGCATTTTTTCTTGTTTCCTACTTGATCAAAAATCTGTGGTAAGTAATGACGCTGTGGAACTCCAAAAAGCCAAAGAACCAGCGTGCTACCTGTGATGGAGGTAAAAAAAACGTTCAGAAAGAAACAAAATGACACCACACACAACTGACCTTCTGTGCTGGCTTGTATTGAAAATGAGATTTTAAAGTGTTTCTGACTTGTGTAAAGATTTTCTGTGGGAGCCAGTGACTGCTCAGACAAAGGAAGTAGCCTGAAGACAGTCTCTGCAAGTGGCGTCCAAAAAGTGAACAATTGTGCACAGAGGAGAATGAAGTTATTGGAATGAACTGCAGAAGTTCGAATCCTCACCTGAACTTGAACAGAATGACTTTAGAGTGAAGAATGAAGCTTGTTGTGTCGATTCAAGATGAGGTCATCTGGAGTAAAAAAGCAAAATATTAAACAACAAATAGGAACTTAATAGTACAATAGTACTGTTGCCCTGCAGGGGTTGTTTGCCTGCAGACTGTCTCAGCTGTTATTTTCGTTAAGGAGTGTGCACGTACAGCATGCGCGCCTCGTGCACGAGCCTACTATTGAAGCTGCCGTTACGCTTTTGGCCTGAGGGGGCAATAGCGAGCATAAAAATTCAAAAGTCCGTAAAGTCCCTTTACGTTAGAAAAGTTAACGTTGAGCTTTTTTCATGACCCACTTTAGTGTTTTACATTCGGATTAGTGCTCATAGAGATGGCTGGCGCGCACGCGCACACACGCACACACGCACACACACACACACACACACACACACACACACACACACACACACACACACACACGCCATCATTCACTCCCAGAGGGCTTAACTCGACCTTCGCTATAACAACAATTAGGACAGAAACTTGTTACTTTTTCCTGAGTGAGAAATCCTTAAAATCACATTTGGAAACCGATTGTGTCTCCGGCATGACAAGCCGCCCTCAGACAACTGCTATGAAGTCCAGATTCTGTCCCCAGATGTGGCCTGCGACTTAAATGGACTCCTACATTCCAACAATGGCCAACAGCCAGCCAGAATGAAATTAGGAGTGACGAAAGGGTTGCAGAGGTCTGTCATCCGTCTGTGTGATCCTTGAGATCAGAGAGGCAGCCGTGCTAATTTTCATTCCTCCAGATCTTTTGATTTTTCCACCTTTTCCACTTCAGCCCATCTAACCTTCTCTTGTCTGCTCACATTTTCCTCTATCTTCTTCCTTCCTGCTCTCTAACTCCACCGCCACCTGCCACACACTTCTCCGCTGCTGCCTTTCCTCCCTCTCAAACAGCATCTGTCCAATTCAGCGATTCGCCTGTGGTTAGCGGCGGTGTGGTTTTTATGATCACCCTCCGCGTACACACTGACCTTGGACATTATTCACTCACAATGGATGGAGCTGTCCACACCGGGGAGCGCTGCTGTGGGCCGTTGCAGTTGTGTGCCTGTGTGTGAGAGGGAGTGTGTTTCTGTGCTTGTGTGCCAGCAAGAGAGTGGGAGGCGGTAAGAGCGAGTGTACCAATTTAAAATGTGAACACTGGAGAGGGAATATGAACCAGAGGGAGTGTTGTTCCATTTGTGGTGGGATAATGAACAGTAAAGTGTGTGAGAGCATGCCTGAGTCTTTTTGCTTCTCAAAAGGAGAATAAAAATAGTCAATTAATGTACATTTTATAATTCAGTGAAAATTAGCCACAGACAATTTATTTTTTGTTTTTGCTTTTAGTAAAATGGTGCTAGAGAGGAGGCCTGAAGCATGTACACACACTTTTTATTGGCCAAGTAGAAAAAACAGAAACTGTAGTTCAAAGATGCCTCGGCAGTATCTCGCTCGGTGCTTACATAAAAAATACGATATTCTGGGACAAACATCACCTGAACCGCTTCATACGGGATGTCTGCGCAGGGGATTTAGGCCTCAGCGGCGCTTTGGAAGGAACGCATGTGGCATCAAGGTGGATAAATCCTCACAATCCTTTGTTCTTGTTGTGCTAAGGCAGCAAAAACGGATAAAGAGTGTAAGTAGTCCTCCTTAAATCAAATGGGAAAGAAGCACACAGTTCACTTATTCACAGGAGCGAGTTCAAATGCAGCTCCTGCAGAATAAAACTGAATAATTTATGTTCACAGATCCCCACTGTGAACTAATATTTCATGAATTATCCTCTAAAAAGTTGATAAATGTCAGACCCTGTCAGGATCTGCTTCAGTTTAAACTTTATCTCAGAACCACGGTTAATTGTGCACACCTGTTTCCCAACCGCTCGCCTGTCTTTGTTCTACGTGCATCAGCGAGCAGTGATGTGGACATCTTGGTGCCTCTCGTTAAAGGAGAAGGGAAGTCCATGATCCTACAAAAAGTCACAGAGAGGTGGTGGAAGATGTGGGATGAGGAAGAGCTGTCAGGTGACTTTAATGTATTCACTGCCAATGACGACAAAAGTCGTCATTTGCATGTTTTTACTGTGCGGGCGTCGGACGAGCCCCCACAACACGAGAACAAACATCTCAGCTCTGAAGCCGATCTTCATCCGCGTACGTCACACGTCACGTGATCGGGAAGCAGAACATCCATGTGTTAGGAGATCGTTTTGGGCCGCTGCTGTAAAAAAAGTGAGGCGCGAACCGGAAAAGCTTCGGCCGATCACAATTCAACAACGGATTATGAAAGAACGGATAACGCTCGAAACGCATGGATTCTTCCTGATGTAACAGGTGAGTTTCTGCTTTGTTTAGGTAGTTTTGGCATCGACATCGTCCTAGCGTGCAACGTTCTGTCACTCTTAAAAAACAGTAAAAATGGTGAGAAACGCTGGCAGCGAATGAGTGAATTTATTCACTGAACAATGGGTCGGATGTAGCCCAGAAATCTGGACGGACAGCAGCAGAAGCTAAATGTTTTTCCTCCGCATGTCAATCTAGCCACACTCCATCGAAGCCTCAGCAGGCCAGGCCAGTCTTTTGGTCGACCAATCGCATCGGTTTGGTGGGCGGGATGTTACAACGACTGAGAGAAACTCAGATGGTGACGGCTCGTTTGAAACGGTGGGATGAATGTTTTTTAACTCATTCACTGCCAGCGTTTCTCACTGTTTTTACAGGTTTTTTTTAAGTCACAGAACGTTGCACGCTAGGATGATGTCGACGCCAAAACAACCAAAACTAAGCGCAGACTCACCTCTTACATCAGGAAGAATCCGCGCGTTTCGAGCGTTATCCGTTCTTTCATAATCCGTTGTTGAATTGTGATCGGCAGAAGCTTTTCCGGTTCGCGCCTCACTTTTTTTACAGCAGCGGCCCAAAACGATCTCCTAACACATGGATGATCTGCTTCCTGATCACGTGACGTGTGACGTATGCGGATGAAGATCGGCTTTAGAGCTGAGATGTTTGTTCTCACGGTGTGGGGGCTCGTCCGACGCCCACGCAGTAAAAAACATGCTAGGCAGTGAATGTTTTTTAAAGGGTCAGATCAGACCCGATGTAATTGGTTGTTAACCACTTCCAAAGTTGTCCCACTTTGTTTTCACTCAGATTCCATGCTCTGCTAGCATGTCTTGGTTAGTGGAAGCTAACGTTAGCATTAGTAACTTAACAACAAGAAAAAAGAGTGAACGCAGGCAGCAGAAGAGTCGTGTTGCTGTTAGCCAATCAGAGATGAGAAATTTGCAACTCGTGAATATTAATAAGCAGACTCCATATCCTGCCCCCCCCCCCACTCTTCCAACTATCTTCTAGCTCCAGAAACAGAAGCGCCAGAGCTTTTGCTCCACAAAAAACGACTCACAAAGCATTGATTCATGGAAATAACGAGTGTAGGCCCTCTTTCCTATTGGCGGTTTGAAAATATGCTTGAGAAACACTTTTGTTTAAGTTTAGCGTGGAATAACTTTATGACTGTACATCTCCCTGACCTCAACCCCGGCCAAGATCTTTGGGATAAATTGGAACGCCAACTGTGAGCCACGCCCCTGCATCTGACCTCAGCGCCCACTCGCAGTGTGCTCTTGCAACTGAACGGGGACAAATTCCTGCATCCAGCTTTTGCTTTAGTCTATGTAGTCAGAGCAGATATATATTTCTAACACAACAGGGGGAGAAGAAACTAACACCTTGTGTTGGAGAGGGAAAAAAAAACAAGACAATATAGCGTTTTATCTTTAAAAATCATAAAAGGTGAAGGTTTCACCCTGAAATGATTAAAAACTCAATATCAGTTTGCAACTGCATTAATGACGCATGCCACTCATCACCATTTGTCATCATATAAGTGGCTCAAGGGGGTAAAAATGAGTATTTTAGGTCAATTATCATGAACATGGCGTCGATACTGGCCCCATCTGAGCAAAAATAATTGCACCATGAAACATTTCTGTCTTAGAGCCCACCTCCATGCACAGAAGGAATCGCACAGCTGACTTCAGTGAATGAACACTCACATAAGTTATCCCATTCACACACATACCTGCCTTGTTATAACACCAATCAGTCAGCTGTCAGAGGCAGAGAGGCTTTATGGCAGCTTTATGGGAGGTGAAGCAGCACTCGGTAGTCCATTTGGCTGCTCATATAAATGAGTCATCTGTGTGTGTGTGTGTGTGTGTGTGTGTGTGTTTGTGTGTCACTCCAAGCGACCGTGCAGCTCACCACTGGGCATTTGTGCGAGCGAAACATTTGTCACCTGGCTGTGCACGGCTCGGTTTGTCAGGGCGTGCACTCACGTGTGCGCAGAAGTAACAGTAAGTCCATAACGGCGTGTTGAGAGGGCACATCACTGTGCGTTCTGCAGGGGAGCGCAGTAGATGAAGTGAACTGCGAGTCTGTCTCTGCACCATTTGAGGTGCAAGATACCAAGTAAGAGCTGGAGCCACACAGAGCTCGGCCTTGGGGGGAGGAGAGGGGGAGAACACGGGTGTTAGATAGAGATAAGAATGAAAAGGGAAGGAAAAGTACAGAAAAACTTACCTTTGAATATATTTTATGCATTCTTCGCCATATTTCCTTTTGTGTCCCAGGGCTATTCATGTAAATTCTTAACCTTTCTCTTGTTTGGGAAAGTTTTCTCCGGCTCCAAGTGACTTGTCTTGTTAGGTTTTTTAAGATGGCCTCTGAAAGGACACCGCAGGCACAGCAAATAAATAAATAAATAAATAAATAAAAGGGACTAAATGAAAGAAAAAGTTGTGTTTGAAGCTTCTCGTCCTTTTTCCTTTTAACCTCTGCTTTCCTCCACAGCTGCTCATCAATCCGCTCATCTGTTTATTGTAGGAATCCTAATCCACAATAAGTTTGTCCGTGCCGAGGTAAAAAGACATGCAACAGGACGGTCTTCCAGGAAAACCATCAACTTCCCGCGCTCTAACAGACTAACACGTTCATCCTCAGTCTACGGCAGGCTCGTGCTACTCATGACTATCAGTTAAAAAGTTGTTGCTCCTTTTGTTTAATGAGAATAATGTGCCATTAGCACTCCGTTTCATACACTTCTGTTGGTTTTGGTCCGTGAGTCGGTCCGCGGCCGGCTGCAGCTCGACGGGAAGCCAGCCCACACCTTTCTCGTTCTTTTCCTCACATGGGAGAGACGCTCAGAGAGCGTTTCAACCATGCCAACTCTAACTTTAACTTTAACACAGCAGTACTTCTATAAAAACAATGAATGTAAAAAAAGCAGATGGAATGCACATATAATCAAAAACGAGACATAGATTTCTTTATGGTGTAGAAATCGTGTGGGTCCTTATAGGTGTGGAACACTAAAATCGTTGGTTACGTATTGTAACCCCAGATTCTATGAGTCTAGTCGCAGCCCTTAAGCGAGCTGCTATTGTAAGGGTGATCTCAGCATCAGCCAATCATGAAGAGCTTAAATGTACGCCCACCACGTGGGCACCCCTTGTGGGTTATATAAGTGGAGCGACTCCACTGTTCGCCTCCGATGGCTCTTAGTCCTAACAGAACCAGTGGGGCCAAGTGGCTTAAGGGCTGCGACTAGACTCATAGAATCTGGGGTTACAATACGTAACCAACGTTCTATTTCGTCTAGTCTTAGTCCTTAAGCGAGCTGCTATTGGAATAATGCGCAGCTGGATGGGTTTACGCCACACTGGTTAGCTCAACCAATGGACACACCCAACATGTCTCCTTTTAGTGGGGGTCGCTCAGCCTCAGCCCAGGGCTTAAAAGGCTGAGGCAGCCAGAGAGAAGAGTGGGGCCCCCAATAAAAAATATCATCCACAAGAGGATGAAATTCATTCAAGCAGGGCTGATGAGGTGCCATAATGCGTTCACTCAGCCTGCTGAGGTCCAAGCACTGAACGAGTGATGGATCCTGAAGACACATCTCGTAAATAATAACGGGTAAAGGAACAGGGCGAAGCCCATGAAGCTGCCTGACAAATGACTGCCATTGACACACCACTGTGGGGCGCCACAGAAGAGGAAATCCCTCTGGCTGAGTGAGCCCTGAGTGTCTCAGGAGGATCCAGCCCCGATGATGTGTAAGCGAGTGAAACGGCGTCAAATAGCCTGAGTCAAAGGCGCTGGGCCAACAGCGCTTGCCCAAGGGAAGACTCCCTGTAGTGCACAAACATGATTTGTGAGCGGCGAATCCCTGAAGTGCGTGACACATATCGTGCGAGCGCGCGCACCGGGCAGAGAAGATGGGAAGCCGCCTCCTCCTCAGAATTATGGGGAGGAGGAAAAAGTCCAGCCAATGAAATTGACCTGGATTTGAAGGAAGTATTAATGTTTTTTGGGCAAAAAGGCTGTGTTGGGGCAGAAAACAGCAGACCCGCCATCTTCCCGGATCCTGAGGCATGCGGGAGCCACTGAGAGGGCGGTTTGGTCGCTCACTCTCTTGACTAATGCCAGTGCCAGCAGCAAGGCAGTTGTAAGTGACAGGAACTTGAGTGAGACCTGGTCCAAGGGTTCAAATGGGGCTTCAGATAAGCCACGCAGAACCACCGTTAGATCCCACTGGGGAATTAGCGGGCGGGACACAGGTCTGTTCCTTCTGACACCTTTTAGAAAACGTTTTGTGAGGGGATGATTGAAAACAGACCTATCACCAAAACCCTGGTGACAGGATGAGATAGCTGCAGCATATGTTTTAATAGTGCTGAATGCGAGGCCCCTGTCCGTCCGTATCTGTAGAAACGATAGGACATCCGCCAGCTGGCAGGAGAGCGCTCGAACATTCCGCTCTGCGCCCCAGTTCTAGAAAGCTGCCCATTTAGCAGCGTAAGATGCAACGATAGAGGGCGCCCGCGCACTCTGAATCGTGGTGACCACACCATGCGGCAGCCCAGAAACCCTGAGCGTGACCGCTCAGCGGCCAGACCCACAGCCGATGGCCTATTTCCAGAGGATGTTTGATTATCCCATCCGCCTGGGGAGAGGCGTCCTCCCTTCGCGGGAGTCTCCACGGGGAGCCGGACAGTAGCGCTTGCAGGTCCAGAAACCATGACGCGGACATGCGTCTGGGAGCCAAATTACCGAGAGCTGTTCTGACCGAACTCGGTCCAGGAGACGGGGAATCAGAGGGACTGGTGGAAACGCATAAAGGAGCGCTCGAGGCCCGGGCCGGTGTGAGAAGGCGTCCGCTCCGATCGGGGGGTGGTCCCGGAGACTCAGGGAAAACCACAGGCGACACTGAGCGTTTTCGCGAGCCGTGAACAGATCCACAGGCGGTTCCCCGAACCTGATCCAGATCTGTGATATCAGTGCGGGATGCAGACGCCAGTCGGAGTCGCGGGGACCCCCTTCTCGACAGGATGTCTGCCGCTACATTCAGGATCCCCGGAATGTAGGTGGCACAGCAGGTGGACATGTGCCCAACACAGTAAATATGTGGATATGCGCAATAGAGGGGGGAATCGAACTCCCCCTTGGCGATTTATGTAGGCTGCCGCCACCTGGCTGTCTGTGTGAACTTCGACATGACGGCCATCGAGAAGGGCAGCGAAGTGTCTGAACACATTCCTCACTGTCATAAGCTCCAACACATTTATGTGCTCGTGCGTGTGGGAGGGCCAGCGATCTGCCGCATATGGGACAAGCACGTGCCCTCCACCCTAGACAGTGACGCATCCGTAAACACAGATACGTGTGACGCAGGACGTCCGATGGGAATCCCGTGTGAGAAGATGCAGGGATTCCCCCAGTGAGCGAGGTCCCCGCCCACTGAGGGGGGAACCCTCAACATACGTCTCTTCTGACGCATCGGGTGTACCCGGAGGCGGATGAACCAACTTGCAGGCGCCTCGAGTGCAACAACCCCAGCAGCACCACCGAGTGGGCTGCAGCCATCATGCCCAAAAGTCTCATGACCAACAGGACTCTCACGATCTTGCGGGGTTGCACGCGGGAGATCACCGTGGTGAGATCTGCCGCTCTCACCGGCGACGAACGTGCTCTTATTAGGGAGGCATTCAGCTCCACCCCGAGAAACATAATCGACTGGGATAGAAGAATGGAGTTCTTCCCCCAGTTTATAGAAAACCCCAGGGTTGACAGATGCTCTGTTAAATTCCTGGTTTGCTCTGACGCCCCACCCTCAGACCGGGCGCATCGGAGCAGATTGTCCCGGTAAAATAAAACCCTCGTTTCCGCCGTGCGCAGTGGCTGCAGCGCGGTCTCCAGACATTTGGAGAAAGTGCGCTGGGCTAGCGAGTAGCCGAAGGGAGGCATTCGTGCGCGTGTTCCGACAGCGGACGTGTGCTCGAGGTCACGTGAGCAACGTCTGAGGATTGGTTTCGCGCCCTTACCGCCGTCGCTCGTACCAGAGAACTGGGAGCGACCCATGGAGGGCTGTGCTTGAAAGGGCGAGTGTGAAACAGCTGGAAGAGGCTGATCCGCACCGCAGAGCGTGGAGTCCAAGGATGAAGGACGAGTGGGAGCTGGGCCTGTGCACGGGAACGACAAAGCGCCAGCGGATGAAGCGCTTTGCGCGTGGTCGCGACAGCGCCATGACATCCCGTCCCACCCAACGTTGTGGGGGAAGCGGGATGAGTCGGGCCTGGCCGTAGGCTGGGGGTGGTGCGCAAATGGAGCACACCCTTACAGCTAACCGTATAACATGACCGAGTCCGACTGTGTGAACATGCAGATGTGCTGCAGTGCTTGGTGCGGGGAACATCATGTGTGAGGATTCGGCAGAAGGTTCTGCAGAGGACTGTAGGATTGTGCTCTCGATTTGACGTTTTTTGGGTTTTATTTCAAAACCAAATCATTCACAGAGTTAACATTGCAGCCATAAGCACACACATTCCCCCCAACGAGTCGTTTTCGTGGTCGTTTTCGGCGAGGTTCCTGTGACTGAGAATGCCAAGTCTGTCTCCTTCGGAACCGTTGGCCGCCAACTCCCTGGTACCGCCTCAGCGGGAAGCCGGCTCCGCGGGGCGGGTCGTGCAGCTGGGCGCATGGAGTTTCCGCGCCGTTCGTCCCATCCTCTGGGGGAACGGCTGGAGTGCGAGGCTGACCGAGAGTGGACCAGGTCTCGCACCGTGGCTGAAGTTCAGCGGCTGAGCCCTCTAGATGACGCACGTAAGATGGGGAGAACGTCAGAGGTGATGTGGCCTTCCAGCATCTCCCTGTGCAGGTGTTCAGGAATGGAGGGCAGGGCCTTGAGCCACAAGGCCGCTGGATAAGGGTCTGCCAGGCAGCATTGCGAGCAAAACTGATGAGTACAGCAGCGCACACATTGAGGATGGCATCAGCAGTTTTAGTAATGATGTTTTTTTGACTTGACAGGAGAGTCAAGCTCCTCCACCATTTTGGAAACGCCAAAGGCGAGAAGGTGATGTTATTTCCTGCAGCGCCGGTCTGGAAGGCGCACTGGTGTGCGCGATCGGCGAGCCGCCTCAGCAGCTGGTGGTGCTTAGCGGGAACTGCTCGCGGTCCAGTGAGGTGGTTCTTGACGCCACGCAGCGAGGCCAAGTCCGGCT
This sequence comes from Nothobranchius furzeri, assembly GCF_043380555.1. NCBI lineage: Eukaryota > Metazoa > Chordata > Actinopteri > Cyprinodontiformes > Nothobranchiidae > Nothobranchius > Nothobranchius furzeri. Next base: position 26,900,127 of record NC_091746.1, read on the forward strand.
CCAGTGGGGGAACGGATGGCCAGCCCAGGACGGAGAAGCCCTCGACCTTGGTAATGGGCGCATATGTGGAAATTGGCACCTCGAGCCTGGCAGGCTCGGAGAAGGCGGCGGACCAGCAGCTCATGGCAGCGGGGAAGCGCGGCCAGACGGGTTCTGGACGGCGCGTCTGTGTTGCCCCGAAAATTCCCGCCAATTCATCTGCCTCAGGGGAGCCGGTTCTGGAACTGCTAGCCGCTTGCGGGTCGCAGCCGCCGAGATGATGGCGGGCAGCTCCTGGAGCAGTGGTCCAACTGCTGGCAGGGAGGAGCGAGAAGCCACTGGGGCAGAAGGACCCGCTGAGCGAGGCTCGTCGACCTCCGTGTTGTACAGGAGGGAATAATGGCTGCGGCAGCCAGCCTCGTCGTGCTCCTTACAAGGCTCGTCGACCTCCGTGTTGTACAGGAGGGAATAATGGCTGCGGCAGCCAGCCTCGTCGTGCTCCTCACGAGGCTCGTCGACCTCCGTGTTGTACAGGAGGGAATAATGGCTGCGGCAGCCAGCCTCGTCGTGCTCCTCACGAGGCTCGTCGACCTCCGTGTTGTACAGGAGGGAATAATGGCTGCGGCAGCCAGCCTCGTCGTGCTCCTCACGAGGCTTCTCGACCTCCGTGTTGTACAGGAAGGAAGAAGGGCTATGGCAGCCAGCTTCGTCGTACTCCTCGCTGTAGATGACATCGTCTTGTCGGTAGGAGCCAGCCGGCTCCTGGCCGACGTTGAAGAACCGTAACGCCTTGTCCAGCGAGTACGTGCCAGCCACCGGAATTTCCTCGTCGGTGGAGGGGGTGAAGTACTCGACCCGGCGGACCTTTTCAGCCACGGGCAGAGCGGTACAAAACGGGCACGAGGCCTGGGGGTCAAGGCCAGGCCAGTGTGGTGAGCCCCGAGACAGACCTCACACTTGGCGTGCAGGTCGCCGCTGGAGATGAAGCCCGTCTGGCAGGCTGGGCAGGTCCTGGCGTCGCTGGACATGGTCGGTAAGTAGATTTTTCTTGTATAATTGCTCTCAAAGGAAGCTCTTAAGCTTGGCGTGAAGAGAAAACGGAGACGAACAGTGGAGTCGCTCCACTTATATAACCCACAAGGGGTGCCCACGTGGTGGGCGTACATTTAAGCTCTTCATGATTGGCTGATGCTGCGATCACCCTTCCAATAGCAGCTCGCTTAAGGGCTAAGACTAGACGAAATAGAACATGTAACCCTCCCACTGTCCTAATGGGTGTGACCCCGCCAGGAAAGTTGACCATTGAGCAGGATTGATGGTTTATCCCTTGAGGCCCACATGGCTGGGGTGAGGTGGCGATCACTCCTCACCCCTGCCACGTGAATCTGCTCAATGGTCAACTTTTCTGGCAGGGTCACACCGATTAGGAGAGTTGGAGGGTTAAATGATTATTTCAGATTATATTCAGGTGTGAAATAGCCTCCTACACCTATCTCCTGCATTAGCTTCTGGTAGAAAACAGACAGTGAAACTCTAGGATTAGAAAATCCTGACAGGTCTACGTCACACTGTCACTTAACTCATTCACTGCCAATATGTGGGCGTCGGACGAGCCCCCGCACCGTGAGGACAAACATCTCAGCTCTAAAGCCAATCTTCATCCGCACACGTCACACGTCACGTGATCGGGAAGCAGAAAATCCATGTGTTAGGAGATCGTTTTGGGCCGCTGCTGTAAAAAAAGTGAGGCGGGAACCGGAAAAGCGTCTGCCGATTGCAATTCAACAACGGATTATGGAAGAACGGATAACGCTCGAAACGCGCGGATTCTTCCTGATGTAAGAGGTGAGTTTCCGCTTTGTTTGGGTTGTTTTGGCATCGACATCTTCCTAGCGTGCAACGTTCTGTGACTCTTAAAAAACAGTAAAAACGGTGAGAAACGATGGCAGCGAAGGCCGTTACCGATCAGGAAACGGCTGGCAGCGAATGAGTTAACATTCATGGACTCACCCATCTTGACTTACGACGAGGAAGGCTGTTGTTGGTTTAGCGTTCAGGAAACAGCAGAGAATGTCTCTGCTAGTAGAAGCTAACAGTTAGCTTTAGCAAGTCCACCACACAGCAGAACTCCTCCAGGCTTGTGCTAGTTGTGGAGATTAAACATCAAAGTTGCAGAGCAAACAGAGTCAGTGGTAGAGTCATGTTGCTGTTAGCCAATCAGAGGAGAGATGTCCAAATATCAGATTAAATATATATTTACCATTTTTTATATATCAGCATCGGCCGACATTTGTCCTTCGTGAAGCCGATTTAAAGTCAGGCGCGTCCTCGGGCAGCCCGGTGATGTTTCTTCGTCTTCGTCTTCGTCTTCCTCCGCTTATCCGGGTCCGGGTCGCGGGGGCAGCATCCCAACTAGGGAGCTCCAGGCCGTCCTCTCCCCGGCCTTGTCCACCAGCTCCTCCGGCAGGACCCCAAGGCGTTCCCGGACCAGATTGGAGATGTAACCTCTCCAACGTGTCCTGGGTCGACCCGGGGGCCTTCTGCCGGCAGGACATGACCGAAACACCTCCCCGGGGAGGCGTCCAGGAGGCATCCTGACCAGATGCCCAAACCACCTCAACTGGCTCCTTTCGATCCGGAGGAGCAGCGGTTCTACTCCGAGTCCCTCCCGAATGTCCGAGCTCCTCACCCTATCTCTAAGGCTGAGCCCGGCCACCCTACGGAGGAAACTCATTTCGGCCGCTTGTATCCGCGATCTCGTTCTTTCGGTCATTACCCAAAGCTCGTGACCATAGGTGAGGATTGGGACGTAGATCGACCGGTAAATCGAGAGCCTGGCTTTCTGGCTCAGCTCCCTCTTCCCCACGACAGATCGGCTCAGCGTCCGCATCACTGCAGACGCCGAACCAATCCGCCTGTCGATCTCCCGATCCCTCCTACCCTCACTCGTGAACAAGACCCCGAGATACTTAAACTCCTCCACTTGAGGTAGGACCTCTCCCCCGACCCGGAGGTGGCAAGCCACCCTTTTCCGGTCGAGAACCATGGTCTCAGATTTGGAGGTGCTGATCCTCATCCCAGCCGCTTCACATTCGGCCGCGAACCTACCCAGCAAGAGCTGAAGGTCAGAGCTGGATGAAGCTAGGAGGACCACATCATCCGCAAAAAGCAGAGACGAGATTCTCCCGCCACCAAACTCGACACACTCCACACCACGGCTGCGTCTAGAAATTCTGTCCATAAAAGTGATGAACAGAAACGGTGACAAAGGGCAGCCCTGGCGGAGTCCAACCCTCACTGGGAACAGGTCCGACTTACTACCGGCTATGCGGACCAAACTCACGCTCCTCTGGTAAAGGGACTGAATGGCCCTTAACAGAAAGCCACCCACCCCATACTCCTGGAGCGTCCCCCACAGGGTGCCCCTGGGGACACGGTCATAAGCCTTCTCCAAATCCACAAAGCACATGTGGATTGGTTGGGCAAACTCCCATGCCCCCTCCATCACCCTTGCAAGGGTATAGAGCTGGTCCACAGTTCCACGGCCAGGACGAAAACCACATTGCTCCTCCTCTATCTGAGATTCAACTATCGATCGGACCCTCCTCTCCAGTACCTTGGAGTAGACCTTTCCAGGGAGGCTGAGGAGTGTGATCCCCCTATAGTTGGAACACACCCTCAGGTCACCCTTCTTAAAGATGGGGACCACCACCCCGGTCTGCCACTCCCTAGGAACTGCCCCTGATGACCACGCAATGTTGTAGAGACGTGTCAACCATGACAGCCCTACAACATCCATAGCCTTGAGATACCCAGGACGAACCTCATCCGCCCCCGGGGCTCCGCCGCTGTGTAGTTGTTTGACTACCTCAGCAACTTCTGCCCCCGAGATCGGACAGTCCATCCCCAGGCCTCCCAGCTCTGGTTCCTCCTCGGAATGCGCATTGGTGGGATTGAGGAGCTCCTCAAAGTATTCCTTCCACCGTCCGACTATAGCCTCAGTTGACGTCAGCAGCTCCCCATCCCCACTGTAAACAGTGTGAGCGAGTTGCTGCCTTCCTCTCCTGAGGCGCCGGACAGTTTGCCAGAACCTCTTTGGAGCCGATCGATAGTCTTTCTTCATGGCCTCACCAAACTCCTCCCACGCCCGAGATTTTGCCTCGGCAACTGCCACTGCTGCACCCCGCTTGGCTATCCGGTACCTGTCTGCTGCCTCCGGAGACCCACTGACCAGCCACGCCCTGTAGGCCTCCTTCTTCAGCCTGACGGCTCCCCGAACCTCTGGTGTCCACCAGCGGGTACGGGGGTTGCCACCACGACTGGCACCGGCCACCTTACGACCACAGCTAGCAACAGCCGCCTCGACAATCGCAGAGTGGAACAAGGCCCACTCGGACTCAATGTCCCCCACTGCTCTCGGGACGTGGTCAAAGCTCTGCCGGAGGTGGGAGTTGAAGACCGTCTTGACAGGTTCTTCAGCCCGGTGATGTTGCAGAATTTAATTCAAATGTATTTTTATGTTCACTAATAACAGAATAAATACTCTAAATGAACTTTATGTAGGTGTTTTGCACTGAGGAGTGCACAAAGTTAAGGTTTAACAGGTAGTTAAATTCGGATTCAGACATTGTGGGCATCAGCCGATGTTATTAGGGCCATTTTAGCATGAAAATAAGGTGGGAAACATCTGAATAAAGGCCATGAAAATCAGCCAGTTAAAACTGGTAGTGCTTATCGGCCATCGGCTGACCAAGTCTCCTCCCTATTGGCATCAGTAAAACCAATATCAGGCGACGTCTAGTAGCCACCCCCTTCTAAATTTTCCTTTTTAAATCAGATCCCCCCCAAAAACTAAATCTACTTCATCTGATAATTAAACTAATTGGATTTTTTGGTGCAAAGACAAAATAAAGACACTGAAGTAGACTTTGTCTCAGAACTCTGTCGTCACACACATACGGCTCTTCTCCCAGCCTAAAGCCGTTCATAAATGAGTGTAAACGTGTTAACCCTCTCATCAGTGGCTTTCCATATGATCACATGAAATTAAGATAGTGCATAAAATCCCAATCTCTGCACCATATCTGGAGTTTTTGTGTAACTTTATGGCTCAGACTCTGACTGACCACATGGCTTTACACTGAATACGCGTTTTTTTTTCTCTTTTCGTTCGCATCAGTTAGAATATTTTTCTCCTTAAAACCAAAAACCTTCCAGTCAAACAATATTTGCATCTCTTGTCTCTTAGATGTTGTTTACTCTTCAGTGTTTCCATCCGTTCGGAAGCATTTGAATTCACCATCGTTGGTATATTCAGCTTCAAGCATCCTTGTGTGTTTTGTTCCAGCATTATGTAGCTACATTATATAATAATAATAATAATGTAATAAACGTGCCTGTCAGTTCCAGTAACCTGGTTTACCGCTGAGATGAGTCCCAGCCTGTGTGGAGGTGACAACACCACTACCTCAGTGAAAAGGTCAGGGATTTCATGTCAGGTTGGCGTCGTCAAACTTACCTCTAATACAAAACAGCTATCTATTTTTTACCCAAATCGAATTTAAATCTTGCTCATTTGGCCAAACAGTAGGTTGTTTCTAAGTTGAAGCACTCAGTTTGGTGGCTATGTTGCTTCTGGTGAATAGACACGAGGAGGAAGTGTGCGTCGGGGGAGGTTGCTGAGAATGCTGGGACGATCACGAGTGTTGACATCAAAGCAAGTTCTTTACTTTCTACTCTTTACTAGCCTTTGATGCTCTAGAGTCTCCTGCTGGTGGGACAAAGCCTGGAAAACCTCCAAAGGGAGGTGACTAGGAGCCTAATCAGATGCATGAACAACTGAGCTGACTCCTTTTGATGGGAAGGAGCGATTTTAGCCTCTTGTATCAGGAATTACTTTGTCTTTCTTTATTTATTTTAAAGTAACCCCACCCTAACTCTAGCCCAATACAAATGTCCTCAGGCAAGGGTTGGAACATACCGATGAGCAAGTGGAGATCTTTGTCTTTGAACTCATCTCCTTCACCACGACAGCCTACAACAGTGCCCTCAAGAGTTGAAGTTCCAGACAGTCTTTTAAAGGAGATGCTTTCATCTCAGTAACGTTTTTATCCTGAGCAAAAAGAGTTTAGAAAGCAATAAACACCAAGAAACTTGAAATTGTCTCCCCAACCAGAGGATGCATTCTACCTTTTACGACTGGACAACCATGGACCTTCGGAGCAGATGGCTTTGAGAACCACTTTGATCTTTAGGGCGGTGCTGTCTAGGGTGCCCAACCCAAAATCGTATTGGCCTGGATGATGGAGACCAAAGGCATACGGGATACCTTACTCAGAACAGGCGGAGAAGGGCACTCTTCAGAAGCCTCGGCCTCCATGTTGGCCCAACTCCTGTAGCCTGAGGAGCTGAAATCAAGTGCAGTGAAGGATGGGAGGGAGATGATCTCTGGTGTCATAAATGGGCTTTAGGAACAGAAACATTACATCAGGTTGAACAAAGTTCAAATAACAAGCATCTGGAAGTCATCTGGGTACCAACTGATGGATGTTCCAATACAGGAGTAAACGTTCTTGTGGGGACGTGTCATTCCTGGTCCATGTAGGTCAGGTCCTCCCTCTACCACTGAGAGAGTGGCTGGGAATTTGGACGGTCTAGCCTTTACATTCAGACCTCCACTGTGACATGAACGGACTTGAAAGGCATCCTTGGAAGGACACAAACCTTTGTGGTTTTGGACTTAGCCTTATCATCTCCAATTAGTCACCAACAGTCTCAGCCTAGTACGTTATGCCGTGTTTTTTACTTAAAAGGACCCCGGCTATGAGGACGTGTGTGCCCTAATATGCCACGCATTTTCTGTTGCACCAAAATTTGTTGTTAGAAACACACAAAATATTGCTGTTTATTTATAAATCTATGATATTTAGTACATTTTCGGACATACGTATAGGACGCCCTGTTTTCCACACCAATGCACTCTGGGGGCGATGGCGTATATTGGTTGCACTTGGAGGAATAGCTATTGACGCCAGTGTTTGTTTACGCGCTCACCGTATTAATAATGAAGTAAAATGCCACCTTGTGCTGCTTTTGGATGTAATTTCCAGTCAGAGGGCATCAAGGGGAGTGATGTGAGTTTACAGCTTCCCACTGGCAAGAAGAGGAGAAAGCAGTGGGAAGATGCCTGCGGACGGACACAACTTCCCAAAGATCCACGGCTGTGTTCCCAACATTTTTCTCCTGATGCATTTGAGGCTTATAGTCGACCACAACGACTTAAAGAGCTCACCGGAGCGGCTGGGTATAAGAGGAGGCAGAAACTAAATGCTTTAGCGACCATTTTCCCACACAAGGAGCCCAAACGCCCTCGGAGAGACGAGAGATGCTGGACGCTCTCCTGAGCCGACAACCCGCTCCTGCAGCCGCCGCTTCTGTCACGTTCAGCCAACCATCGGACACGCCACTCGTCACGGATGAAGCTGAACGTTCACCTCTCCCGTCAGTAAAACAAGCAGCAAGTGTAGCAACAGTGTTCTCCACATAAATAATATCTGCAACAATGATTAAAGTCGTTTCACTGAATATGTGTTACGTCCCCGACATGAGATGGTAAAATGTGAAGGATGGGGATAACATAAGAACTGGACAGTGGATATTAAAAGGGTTTCATTGTTATAAAAAGGTTCTAAAACACGGGCAAACAGACGACCAGCATTACACAAATAATGCAACACACTCAAATTTTCAAAAAGGTTAACGTTAAAAGACGACTGATCAACTATAAAAAACACCTGGTTAAAACTGAGTTAAAAGTTCAACTGCACGAAGGTGTTCTAAAAGCACAGCGGAGTTGATAAAAGCCTCTAGAACAATTTACTGACTTCAACACCTGGTTAAAACTTAAGTTTTACCAAACGAAGGTGTTTAAAAACGAAGTCAATGAAATTGCAACAAACAAAGTTAACCTTAAAAAAACATCGAACACAAGATCCCACAGGATCACTCAAGAGTTTAACTATAAAAGTTAAACTCATCAAAACGAAGGATCGAACGAATGAAGGGGTTAAAACAAAACGAAGAATGGAGAACAGCAGAACCCCTGCCCTGCTGTCTCCCAGACTGCTGAAGGCACAGCCTTTTTATCCTAGGTGTGGCTCATCAGGAGGATTCAGTTCAGCTGTGCTCCTCAGCATCCTGGAAGGGAGGAGGAGGAGGGGCGGTGTCCAGTCAATCACCAGAGCTGGGTAATCCTGGCTGCTTTTTCCCTCTTCAGGCTGGCAGCCGTGACAATATGCTAATCATCTACGAAGCACACGACAGCTCTGGATGCTAATATTCTCCTAAATCATTCATTATTAAATAAGTTTGATCACACGATAGCTTACCGCTAACTTCTGCTGACAAAAATGTGAGCTCTTGACAACAAACACTCTCCCTCTCGGTTACCATGGAGACGCATTTGCTGCCCACGCACCAGCGGCTTTGTCCTGCTCTCGCTTCATCCCGCCCTTCTTGCTCCTCTTGTTGACGCTCGTTTTGTGAAACGCGGTCAGTGATGTCATCATTATGGTTCAAACTGAAAGGCTGAAGAGATGACACGTTGACGTCGCTGAACAGTCCCTACGGGGTCCCAAAGCCGGCCGGTGCAACTGAGGTACAACCATGTGACGTCACTACCCAGAGAGCATTGCGACACTGACAACAATGGCGACCTACGAGTTAAACTATTTTTACAAATTTTATAAAAGTGAAGACATTCAGAAGTTTTTTTTACACCATTTTAACATAACTGATACTAACATTTATCCTTTAAGAACCACAAAGTTTTGTAACCTGGGTTCTTTTTAATAACGTATTCAAATCCAGCCAAATGGTCTTTTATTTAATGCACCCGACTCTGTGTGGCGTAACTAACAATAGTCTCTTGACAGCTAGTTCGTGGAGTTTTAAACAGTCGGGTCTACAGCTGAAACACACACATTTTCCCTATGAAGACCAATTATTGAGGAGAAGTTTCTAAGTGCAGCCCCCAGTTTGCGCTTTCATGCCGAGCAGATAAAGGAGTTGACTTTTATGTGTCACAACAGGTAACGCCGGCACAAACAGCAGCGACTCTGTTTGAAGACTATCCCCACAGATCTGCATTTGCATATGGCGGCTAAGTCGGGATTCAGCGGGAGCAACATAAATACAAGATCAAACAGGAGTGTTTGGTAAAGTACGAGGCGCGGAGCATCTCGTCTTCAGGGTGCGGAAAGAAAAAAAGTTCTTTAAAATAAATGAAAAAAACTTCCACTCTGATGTCTCCGTGTAATAATTGTTGAAGAGTGTTATTAACATAATTATTCTTTGCAATTTCAGTTATTTGCCTTCATTTCGTGGCCCCACGTAGAACTGTAAACTTTGTTTAAACTGAATAAGCGTAATGAATTCGTGTGTGAACAGTTCCCTGCTTTCATTTTGTTTCCTTTCTTAAAAAAATCTGTCTTTCTGAGCAGACAGGAAGTAATTTATCTCACGTTTGTAGAGCGTGAGCACACGTGCGTGTTATTTTTCTACAGTTTTATTTCTCGTTTTACATGATTATATTTTATTACTTGCTTTGCATGTTCTATATAATTATACTTTAGCACAGTTTTATTATTTAAATTATTATTTTACTGTCTATATCATTTTATTTATTACTTATTTTCTAATTTTTTTTCATTTATATTAGCTCTTTTATTACATTTTTACTCATTTTAATCCAGTGTTTCCTCTGTGGGGGCCCTCTGCCCCGGGAGCGGTGGTCGACTGTAGCTTCCTGGGCGCTCTATGGGTGGGGGTCTATGACCCCCCTCCACTGAGCGCCCTGACTTAGTGTGGAAGACCTGATGCTGCCGGGGCAGACGGCTCCTCTGATGGCGTTTCCTTGCGTTACCATACTTGGCTCATCTGGACTCAGCCTAATATAATTTTTACTTGTGTATGTGTGTGAGTCTGTGTGTGCATGTGCGTGTGCTTGCATATGTTTGTAAATGTTTTTAACCTGTTATGGGAATCTGGGGTCATTTTGTAAAGCACTTTGAATGACACTGTTTGAAAAGCGCTTTAGAAATAAAATTTGATTGACTGATTGATTGATTTTTCTTTGGGTTATCTTTGAACACACATTTGAAATGATTTACGCCGTATCAGCTGCAAGTTACTGACTGCATGACTCATTAGAAAATAGTCCTGTCAACTGATCTCGTCCAATTAGACGTGCAGATGAACGCGATGCCAGACCCAAACTCAAGTTGACCCCAGAGGCGAGGAAAAAAAAACGTTGGAGTGGTCTACTTTCTGAGTTTTGAGAACAAATGAGGCGTCTTGATTGGTCAGAGAGAATCGCCGAGGCAACCAGGTAAGGTAGTACAACGAAATTAAAGCCTGCGCTGGCTGCTTTTTCTTTGTGGAGCATCGTGGGTGCTGATGGGCACCGCGAACGGAAGGGAAGGGAAAAGCAAGAGATTGGGCCCCTGTGGAGTTCAGGCGAGGCAGAAGTGAAGGCGTTTTCTTTGACTTTCTGGTTCCTTAAATGGTCTCCCCAGTGCGCTCCAGAGTGTCGGAGTTATAAGTAAAAGCAGCACAAAGAAAGCTTCCACGTATCCAGACAAGGAGTAACGTGCTGCAAAAAGGTGGCACTTTCTGATCAAGAAAGTAAAATTACACACCGATTACACACACATCCACCTCTCGGCACTGCACCCTGGGGTGTGGACTTATTTGGCGAGGACACCTGAATGAGCCTGACACGCTGACGGTGAGGGCCAAGGCGCACATTCCAGTCTGGTCGCTCGTAGAAAACGTGCCGGAACAAAACAGTGACAGCATTACGGCGGTGCTCAAAGTGGACCAGCTCTGATCCTCTCGTCTCTTCCCCCCCGTAGCCACGGAGATTCAAATCGCTAAAAGATGAGGAAGGGAGAGGAAAAAAGTCAAATGGGAACAATTTGTAGCAGTTCCTACCTGAAGTCTTTTACCGCTTGTGGCCCAGTGCAGATTTTTCTGTCTCCTTTTAGCTGGAGAAGAAAAACGAGGTTGGTTTGTTTCTCTGTTTTCCTCTTTGGCTGCAGTTCCTGTGTCTACCGTTTCCGTTTTCATTTCAGAAAACCGACTTTTAATGGGGTCTTGATTTCAGACTTATGTAATAAATTAGGATCTGGGTAAATTCCAATTTAATTAAACCACAATGGGGATTATTTCCACTCATATTCAAAGTTTGATCATTTTGATCACAACTCAACGGCATGTTAAAGACACGGGATTACGAGTGTAACAATGCACCATTATGGTCAACATCGGCTGTGCGGTCATCAATCCAAAATGCAAAAATCAATAACTGTTAATCAAATGCATGTTTGTTTTGTTTTAATTGCTCATTGTTGACATTCTGCTGACATGCTGTTCACCTCTTCCTGCACGTCACCAAACGAGCAGTGAGAAATGATTTCTTTTGTCACTTGTATTAACGTTTCATATTGATCGGTGGGTCCTAAATGGAAAAAGGGTATTGAGATTGAATTTGAGGTACCAGAAAACATCGAATCGCAATCCAATGTATCGATTTATTGTATCGTGATTAACGCCCCGCCATGGGGAAACAAAGAGTTACTCAGACCAGCCTGAACCACAGAGCAGTGGCGGCTCCAGAAATGTTTTTCTGCAGGTGCTATGAAGGAGCTAGTCTTTTTATTGAGGGTGCTTGAAGGAAGTGGTCATGCGTACCTATTGTTGTCTAAAACACCTTCAACACTAGCAGATACACATGCGTGCACAACACCTCAACAACACCTGAAACAACCTGTTTCTCATTTGTTCTTGTGCTCTTTCATTGTATTCATGTATTCACATGGATCCATCATCCCTGGCAAGCTCAGGGGAGCTCAGCTGGGGAGGAGCAGCAGGCCTTTTCTCCAGCGAGCCATCGCCATGCAAACACTGAGGTAATTTAACTCATCTGTGGATGGTGCAGATAGTGCTCCACCTGGTCCATGTCTGTTTATGCATGCAAGTTGCCTAATATTTGGATTATGATGCACATTTAAATATGGATTCAGACCGTTGATCCATGACAGAAACAGCCGTGGAGATCCAGCTCTCTGCCTGATGAGCCTCCGGCAATGAGCTCTAAGTTTTTGTCTTTGTTCTGATTTTTGAAAATATATATATAACATTTTATTTCCAACATTCTCTAATGACCACAAATACAAAAGTATTAATACTGCATGGTACTAGTTACAAAAGGACAAATTAAACTTTCCCTCTTGTAAATGGTAAATGGCCTGTATTTCTATAGCGCCTTCTTAAAGCTGGGCGTACACTGTGCGACTTTTTCACTATTTTGAGCCGATTTTCCACTCGTGCGAGGTTACGAGAGGCGATTAACACCACGCGACCAGCCACCGATCAACAGTCGTGAGCTCGCACGGACTTCTGCCGTGTTTGATATTTTGCTCGTCCCTCGTGAGGGTATCGCACTGTTGAAGCGGCGCTGCGAGCAGCTGCGACCCAAAAAGTATCAGAACCGCTCACGGCGCATGCGCAATCCTGCATCAACACCGCTCGCCCGCTATTTCACTAATAACACACGTTGTTCGTTTTTGTTTCTACACGTTTTTTTACTCACAAAGATTGTCAAGAAAGCGTGTTTGTTGTGTTCATGTCAAATTAAACTGATCACTAAACACAGATTTAATTCAATTCAATTCAATTCAAAACTACTTTAATAATCCCACAGGGAAATTGATTGCTGTAGTAGCTCAGAATAATAATAACAATAATCAAGTCATCACAGAGTTATTGTATATTACAATGGCTGTTGGCAGGAAGGATCTCCAGTAGCGGTCAGCATTGCAGCCAAACTGAAGAAGCCTCTGACTGAAGACACTCTTCTGTTGTCGGACAGTCTTGTGAAGAGAACGCTCAGGGTTGTCCATCATTTTCTTGATTCTCTGGAGAATCCTTCTTTGCATCATCTCCTCCAGCGGTTCTGAAACTGTCGAAACTCTGGCTGAGTCCTTGAAAGGGCTTGGAGTTCCTCCATCTTGTTGGCCAGTGATCTCACATTGCCCATTATGATCAATGGAAGAGATGGTTTGAATTTCCTCTTTCTCTGTCTCCGTTTTGCTCCCGCTCTGTGTCCACGCTTCTTGCGTTTTAGCTCATTTGGGATTTGTGGCTTCAGTTGAGGTATTATTTCAGCCTTTCCAATGTTAATCAGCTGCTCCCGATCGTAAACTAGCTTGTTGCCATGGTTACGCATCATAACAAATGCTCAAAAAGTGAAAAAAGCTAAAAAAAATAGCAGTAAAAATCCTCCAAGCTTCACAGCACCAGAAACAGAAAAGTAAAGTGTCCAAAAAAATAGTTTTTCTTGAGAAACTAGAAGAAAAAATGCCCAAGAAAAGGCAAAACTTACATATAGTCAACAGAGCTACTCCAACATGCAGCCGCCCAGAGCAGCGCAGTTCCGGAAAAAAAAAACTTTATTTATTTCATTTTCCTCATCCAACCCCCATAAATCCCCGTGTGTCCTCCTGCAGCACTCCCGAAGGACAACAGGCAAAACAAGAAAGTCTGATGTGTTGTGTAAAAACTTTAGCATATTTTTAGGTCCGACGTGTTGCTACCAGACGTACAGTGTGAGCACATGACTCGTGAGATCTGTTCTGCGAGGAAGTCGTACAGTTTGAGCTGAAGCTGAGTGCTACGAGTGAAAAAGTCGCACAGTGTCCGCCCAGCTTTAGGGTTCTACGACCCCCCAAGGCGCTTCACAGCACAATCAGTCAGGATGAGCTATGATGTAGCTACAGCTGCCCTGGGGCGCACCAATGGCTGCCGAGCACTGGCGCCACCGGTCCCTCCGACCACCACCAGCAGGCAACGTGGGTAAGTGTCTTGCCCAAGGACACAACAGCAGAATTCTTTGGTCAGAGCCGGGATCCAACCTGCAACCTTCCGATTACTGGACAACCCGCTCTATCTCCTGAGCTACTGCTGTTTTGCATCAACATTGATTTGATTATATTCTAAAGTGCAGACGTCACGCAAGATATAATCAACTACTGTTAAAATGTGAGCAGCAAGCGCACAAATGGTGGGTAGCACAACCAACTGGCACAGGAGTAAAGCGCTCATCCCGTAATCGGAAGGTTGCAGGTTCAAGCCCCGCTCAGTTTGTCGCTGTTGTTGTATCCTTGGGCAAGACACTTAACCCCCACTTGCCTGCTGGTGGTGGTCGGAGGGACCGGTGGCGCCAGCGCTCGGCAGCCTCGCCTCTGTCAGCGCGCCCCAGGAAGCAGGATAGAAAATCCATCCTAAAGACACAAGGATCAGGCAGTGGAGAGAGTTCAAATGAAACATTAACCATCAAACATGGCGGTGATTCTGGTCTCACGTGGGCCGCCTCAGGGAGAGTTCCCTCTGATGAAAGGGAGAAGTCCATTAATGAGCATCAGCTCTGCGATGACCCCAGTTCAAGCAAAATATGCCTCACCTGCTGGGAGGAGACGGAGTAGCAGCCCTACATGGCCAAATTACTTTTAAGAGCCAACTACTAAAGGAGACCAACAGGAGAGGATGCAACAAAAACCATTAAACGTTTGAATCATGAGTCGGTTTTTGGCTTCGCAGAGTGTGTGTGTACACGCGGAGACGTGTGTGTCGTGTTTCATGTTAAAATCGTGCATGACCATGACTGAATCCTGAAATTTGAACTTTTTTATTTGTTTTTATGTTAATTATAAATGACCTGCACTTGTGTGCAGCTTTCGGACTCCGACGACTCCAGCGTGCTTTACGTTACAGTCAGTCATTCATCCATTCACATGCTGGTGGTGGTGAGCTACATTTTAGCCACAGCTGCCCCAGGGCACTCAGACGAAGGCGACAGGCGTCACCGGTCCATTCTGATCCACCACCTGAGGGAAAGAAGCTGAAGTGTCTTGCCCAAGGACACAACAACCAACGCGAACAGACGCTGAAACTGCGTGGGCCTGGCTTTGAACTGGCAAACCACCAGTTTTACAGTTTCCATTTACAATAACTGGACTGCTGCTGGATTTCCTCATCGAATGCCACTTTATAAAGGATCTTAAGGGCTTTTAAGCTAAACATCTACACCAAACTTACTTGGTTACGACCAGAAATGCACAAAAACAAAAAAGTACAGCTTTGTGTTTTCTTGTGAGAAGAAAGTCATCCTGGATGACGATGCTTCTCACCCTATCCAGGGCTGCTGCGAGACCTTTGGAGGCCAGGGGACCCAACCCCCCCCCCCCCCCCCCCCCCAACAGAAATGCACCCAAAGGGTATTTAAACTCTTGCCATTTAATTGAAATGAGCTGGGAATTTATCTGAGTCCATTCGTTGCATTCCTAAGCAAGGCTATGTGAAATCAACTGGGCCAGACTAGGACCTATAAATGTTACTAAATCATAGGAATAGCTATTTTGCCCGAATTTTGACTGACAGGCTAAACAATTAAGAAAACACTCAACAGCTCAAACGGTGGGCAACTAATTAGTATGTTTTCTGAGCAATATGCTAAAAAAACTCAACTCTGTAATAATTTTTGAATTTTTTAGGCCTTGACCCTGTCTCTAACCCCTTCTTTCCACCGGAGCCGTGACGGAGCCGTCAGCAGCACGTCATAGTGCTGATAGGAACCGTGTGGTCAACAGAACCTTTTCCACCGGAGCCGCCAGCAGCGCGAGTCGGCCGCGTCTCAGGATGTCGCGGCCCTTACGCGCCAGTAGGGGTTGCATGACTTAATTTTTTTAAAGTCGACAATCAAGTAATGAAAATCGAGTCGACTTCGACTAGTCGTTGATGATGTCATACACCTGAAGCGGCGGGGGGTGGGGTGGGGGTCGGTTGGGTTGCTGGAGTTTTTGACAATTAAAATTGTGCACACATTTTCAAAGTTAAACACATTTCTTTTAACAACGGCAGTTTCTGCTTCAGCCCTCTCGCCCCTCCCCCTGCTTCAGCCCTCTCCCCCCTCCCCCTGCGCAGCGGCCGCAAACTCACTGATGGGCCTGCAGCCTCTCAGAGTTCCTGCTGCTCTAAACATTAAAACAATTATTTCATTTTCTGTTCCTCACTTCTGATTACCTTCAGTGGTGTCTGTTTGTTGCAACCAGCAGGTACAAAAACTAACTTGTTTTTATTTGACTATTTTTCTGTGCTGTCTGTTTATTATCTTCCTGCATCTCCTTTCAATCCTAAAGAAAAACTGCTACCTGGGTTCATTTATATTTACCTCATGAGTTACCTTTGAACTGCAGTTCTAAAAGATCTACCGACCGCTAAAACAGCGGAGTGCTCGCTGCTCGCCGGCCGCAGTGCGTCACCGGAGGACAAAACAGGTGATGCACCCTGCTCCACAGCAGCGAAACGCATCAGGCAAAAATAAAAGACAGAAAACATAAAAGGAAATGAGCCGGCATGAACGATCGTGTGTTAAATTTGTTTTTGAGGTGGCGACACCTGATTTGATAATGTTACTGTGGCCGTGCTCAGGACGCAGATGTCTGGAGTGCATCAACAATCAAAGCTTTGCATGCACAAGCTGAGTAAGGTTAGGATGGAGGTGAGGGGAAGGTTAAATTGCAAGAGGGTAAACGTCATAATTCGGTCAAATGTCCGTTTTACGGCGGGTGTCAGTACCGACGCTCTGGCACAGCGTGTCGCCTCCGCCTCAATCCAGACGCGCTGGGGCTCGTCACCTGCTGTCTTTTCCGAGGACTGCATCTTGTCATTATCACGTGACAGCAACTAGTCGATGACAGGCATAAAAAGTCACTACAGAGCAGTGAGGTCGACTAGTCGACTAGTTCATACAACCCCTACGCGCCGGCTCTATTTTCTACGCGCTACGCCTCTAAAACGGGTCAAGTTCGACATTTTTGGGGAAGGAAAGACAGGAAATCGGACGCGGAAACGGAGCAAAGCTTCCCGAGATTTTCAGAATAAAGAAACATACTGCCTTCTGGTTGGTTTACTTAAAAAAATGTATAAATGTATTCGCGATTATAAAACGGACAGAACATAAAACACAAACCTTTTGGAGCCATATTATAGTTTTCTCCTGCTTGTTACGTGTGTCTTTGTGTTCACTACTGAGTGTCTGTTTGAATGAGCAGGTGTTCCTGTGTTCTTATGGTGCACATACCTAGTTTTGCTCCTGTCATCCTTTTCCAAAACCACCCACAAGCCTCCCTAAAAGACGGAGGGTTAAACACACCGTGAGCTACAGGCAGCAGGTGCACAAACACTGTGATGACTTTCTCCAGAGCACACTGGCGGAGCTTGATATGTGCAACATGTGCGGCCGAACAGGGCGGCAGTCTGCAGGGGGCGGCATTTAATTTCCTTTTTTTTTTTTTTTTCTAAATTTTTTTTTATTTTTAGCATCAACCAATACATAAACAAAACATAGAAATTGCATGTTCTTAATAATAATAGTGATGATAATAATAATATTTCTGTAATAAAAGCACAACAAAGTGTAACCCATATCAACTACTCCCTGTCACATGACCCACGTCAGCTGATGTGAGGTCCCTCTCCTGATTGGCTCCTTCCAGTCGCGGCAACCATGAAAGCTGCTCCTGCCGTGGCTGTAAGCTTGTTGCTTGTAGAACGGCGTTGGAAAACAAAGCGTTTTTCTCCCCTCAATTCATTTATACTCTCTTTTTACCTCAGCGGTAAGTGTGCTTAACATCTACCAATAACACCCTTTTACTTGTCAGTGACCAGTCGATCGTTTTCGCTATAAAAAATGACCTTGTTCGGCGGAGTTCCCACCGTGAGCAGGGGGGGGCGTCACAGGGGGTTCTCGCACAGGGCGCCATTTAGGCCAGCTCCGCCTCTGCCAGAGCAGCAAACGGTTTACTCTCTTTAGATCCCCAATCCCTTCGTCTATTTGTGCATGCATGCCCGTTTAAATGTAACCCCTACTGTATACCAGTAGCTACCAGCCAACCTTCCCCTGCAGAAATGTGAGTAAACTAAGTTTAAACCAGGCAGAAACGTTCTTCATTTGTCCATCTTTCTGTTTCTTCTGCATCCAGCTGAGATTTCTGCCACAAAGGCTGTTTCTCTTTTTGTTTTCCCCCAAAAAGAAAACTAAAAGATAAGAAGATATTTTTAGGGGCTTCCGCACAAGAAAAAGTTGGAACATGCCTCAAATATTAGGAGAAAGGATTTTAACTCAAATTAAACTTCTCTGTCTAACCCCATCTTTTCTTTACTGTTTGCTGAAAAAAGTCTTTCTCTACAAATGATTGACGAAGATGGTCTGCAGACATCAGACTTAAAAACAATGAAAAGCAGTAAAGCCAGAACCCTCGAAGGAAGGAAACGAAAACACTAACAAAACTCTCAGAACTAGAACGGGAAGGTGGTCAAGAGACGCACAAAGAAATGAGACAATGACCAGATCAGATGTGGTTGGTGCATTGCTCGGAGTAAACGTGCATAACAAAAGCGCACCATGACTCAACACTTGTTTGTGTGAGAGGCCAGAACTTTCTGAGACAGGAGGGAAAAACAGCAGGAGGGAATTTTTCTGCAAAGGTTGTCACCGGCTTGCCAGGCAGTCAATCATCTAACTCTGCAAGGCCCGTCAACATCTCTGACTGTTCAACAACGCTGGATGAATTATTTGTTATTTCCTTGAAGGGGAGTTATTGTGAAGGATTTCCTTTGCCAAAAATAGTAAAAACACCCCATCTGGAACTTTAAAGGAAGCCATGATCAGCACAAGGATGCACCAACGTTTGACTGACTGCTCCAGAGTTGGACTTACAAACATACAGGTGCTGGCCAGTAAATTAGAATATCATCAAAAGGTTGAAAATATTTCAGTAATTCCATTCAAAACGTGAAACTTGTACATTATATTCATGCAATGCACACAGACCAATGTATTTCCAATGTTCATTACATTTAAATTTGATATTCATAAGTGACAACTAATGAAAACTCCAAATTTGGTATCTCAAAAAATTAGAATATTCTGAAAAGGCTGAATATAGAAGACACCTGCTGCCACTCTAATCAGCTGATTTACTCAAAACACCTGCAAAGGCCTTTAAAAGGTCCCTCAGTCTTGTTTTGAAGGCACCACAATCATGGGGAAGACTTCTGACTTAACAGCTGTCCAAAAGACAATCATTGACACCTTGCACAAGGAGGGCAAGACACAAAAGGTGATTGCTAAAGAAGCTGGCTGTTCGCAGAGCTCTGTGTCCAAGCACATTAACAGACAGGCGAAGGGACGGAAAAAATGTGGTAGAAAAAAGTGTACAAGCTCTAGGGATAACCGCACCCTGCAGAGAATTGTGACGACAAACCCATTCAAAAATGTGGGGGAGATCCACAAAGAGTGGACTGCAGCTGGAGTCAGCGCTTCAAGAACCACCACGAGGAGACTCATGAAAGACATGGGATTCAGGTGTCGCATTCCGTGTGTCAAGCCACTCTTGAACAAGAAACAGCGCAAGAAGCGTCTCGCCTGGGCCAAGGACAAAAAGGACTGGACTGATGCTGAGTGGTCCAAAGTTATGTTTTCTGATGAAAGCAAGTTCTGCATTTCCTTTGGAAATCAAGGACCCAGAGTCTGGAGGAAGAGCGGAGAAGCACAGAATCCACGTTGCATGAGGTCCAGTGTAAAGTTTCCACCGTCAGTGATGGTGTGGGGTGCCATGTCATCTGCCGGTGTTGGCCCACTCTGTTTCCTGAGGTCCAGGGTCAATGCAGCCGTCTACCAGGAAGTTTTAGAGCACTTCATGCTTCCTGCTGCTGACCAACTTTATGGGGATGCAGACTTCACCTTTCAACAGGACTTGGCACCTGCACACAGTGCCAAAACCACCAGCACCTGGTTCAAGGACCATGGTATCCCTGTTCTTGATTGGCCAGCAAACTCGCCTGACCTTAACCCCATAGAAAATCTATGGGGTATTGTGAAGCGGAGGATGCAATACGCTAGACCCAACAATGCAGAGGAGCTGAAGACGACTATCAGAGCAACCTGGGCTCTCATAACACCTGAGCAGTGCCACAGACTGATCGAGTCCATGCCACGCCGCATTACTGCAGTTATTGAGGCAAAAGGAGCCCCGACTAAGTATTGAGTGCTATACATGCACATTCTTTTCATGTTCATTCTTTTCAGTTGGCCAACATTAGAGAAACAAACATTTTTTCATTGGCCTTTAGAATATTCTAATTTTCTGAGATACCAGATTTGATGTTTTCATTGGTTGTCACCTATAAATATCAAAATTAAACGTAATAAACATCGGAAATACATTGGTCTGTGTGCATTGCATGAATATAATGTACAAGTTTCACGTTTTGAATGGAATTACTGAAATATTTTCAACCTTTTGATGATATTCTAATTTACTGGCCAGCACCTGTATGATCCCAAAATAGAAGCTTGTGTTTTCATTTTGACCTTAAATGAAGTATTCTTTTAGCCTGGCAAGCCAGACTAAATAAATGTATTGTTTAGTCTGGCCACGCTCCACTGGCCAATCAATGTGACATACTCTTGTTTCACTCTGTTGCATCATCCCACCCACCAGGCATATAGAGTGCCCTGATTGGCCCACAAAGCGGATAAAGCTCTGTGATTTGTTCACAAAGCAGATAGAGCACTATGATTGGCCCACCATTATGGACCAATCACAGCTCTTTATGTGTTTGAAACCCCTCTAGAGAGCTGTGATTGGCTAGCCAGAGTCCTGGTAGGAGCTGCGGAGGTTCCAATAGAGCGTGCCTAGACCAAACTTTGCAAAGCAAGAATTTGGTCTAGTTCACTAGGCTAGTATTCTTTGGCTTTTCACCAGATTCTCTCTGGTCTGGGATCACTTTGGGAAACCCTGAGAGGAGCTACAGAGGAATGCCGATGTTTTCCTCCTGGATCTGTTACCTCTGCAACTTCACCTTTGATTAACCCTTTAAGTGCCAAAGTTGCAGAATTGCGACAAGCAGCAATGTTGGATTTAATAAGCCACAGCAGCAGAAATGAGCCCTCGTGCAGTTAATACGTTACACTGCGGGGTGGCAGACACCTGTAACTTTGATCCAAGCAACATTTGTGGGTGTGTTACTATTCAAATTTATGGAGTATTTAGCGCTTGAACCCCGCCCACCAGTCGCAGAGTCGCGGAGGTTGTCAGAGCAAGTGAGAACGAGCGAGTTGTACAGGAAAAAAAATGCCGAGAGGAATGTTCAGTGCTGACGAAGCGGGGTCCGGGTCGCGGGGGCAGCATTCCAACTAGGGAGCTCCAGACCGTCCTCTCCCCGGCCACCTCCACCAGCTCCTCCGGCAGGACCCCGAGGTGTTCCCGGACCAGATTGGAGATGTAACCTCTCCAACGTGTCCTGGGTCGACCCGGGGGCCTCCTGCCGGCAGGACATGCGCGAAACACCTCCCCAGGGAGGCGTCCAGGAGGCATCCTGACCAGATGCCCAAACCACCTCAACTGACTCCTTTCGATCCGCAGGAGCAGCGGTTCTACTCCGAGTCCCTCCCGAATGTCCGAGCTCCTCACCCTATCTCTAAGGCTGAGCCCGGCCACCCTACGGAGGAAACTCATTTTGGTCGCTTGTATCCGCGATCTCGTTCTTTCGGTCATTACCCAAAGCTCATGACCATAGGTGAGGATTGGGACGTAGATCGACCGGTAAATCGAGAGCCTGGCTTTCTGGCTCAGCTCCCTCTTCACCACGACAGATCGGCTCAGCGTCCGCATCACTGCAGACGCCGAACCAATCCGCCTGTCGATCTCCCGATCCCTCCTACCCTCACTCGTGAACAAGACCCCGAGATACTTAAACTCCTCCACTTGAGGTAGGACCTCTCTCCCGACCCGGAGTTGGCAAGCCACCCTTTTCCGGTCGAGAACCATGGTCTCAGATTTGGAGGTGCTGATCCTCATCCCAGCCGCTTGACACTCGGCCGCGAACCTACCCAGCAAGAGCTGAAGGTCAGAGCTGGATGAAGTTAGGAGGACCACATCATCCGCAAAAAGCAGAGACGAGATTCTCCTGCCACCAAACTCAACACACTCCACACCACGGCTGCGCCTAGAAATTCTGTCCATAAAGGTAATGAACAGAACCGGTGACAAAGGGCAGCCCTGGCGGAGTCCAACCCTCACCGGGAACAGGTCCGACTTACTACCGGCTATGCAGACCAAACTCACGCTCCTCTGGTAAAGGGATGCTGAATATACCACAAGTAATGAATTCCACTGATGCGTTTTATTTAAAACGGACTTGCTCGTGTGTAATTTGGTTATTCCACATTCAGTGTTAATGCAAAAACAAGTTTGTTTACAATTTAAAAGGTTCAAAATTGCATTTGAGTTGATAAAGAAAATGTGGAATTTTGCCGTCACTTTTTCAAAAAATATTAAGTTCGGCCCGCGACTTCGCCCTAGATTTCCATTTCGGCCCAGTGTGAGTTTGAGTTTGACGCCCCTGTCTTAAAGCAAGCATACTTAGTCGACTGAAGGTCAGTGGGTCAACAGCTTTTGGTTCCAAGCAAAGAAGAAAAAAAACACCATGCCTCGGCTCCCTGCTGGGTAGAGCCGGCTCTCTGATGGTAGCTGACGCCTTGAGGCCAGTCAGGTATTCATTTGTACAGAATGGGAACACTTTAGAGCCAGCCTTGCGCTCATTGGGTCAATAAATGAAAGGTCTTGAGTTCAAGAACAAATCTGCGTGAAAAGGACAGGTATAGACTTTAAGGAGACTTTGCAGCGCGGTGACCGCTAACAAACACTAAGAAAACATGGAAACCCAAGAATTCAAAGAGAAAAACAAGACTGGAGGAAAAGAGCAGATCCAGACGAACTCAAACCCACGCGGCCCGTCCAACAAGCATTAAGCCAAGTTGTTTTCTTCACCTTCTGGGAAGCTGAGAGTGTTTTTAATCCCACCCCTAACTTTGAGCATCAACCGTCAGCCTGCATGCATTATTCCATCTCATTACTCACTTTTCCTGATTTATTTGGAGTCATATTTCTTGGATGTCCTGTACATCTTGTGCTTGTCCATTTCCACGCCTTTCTCCCACCTCTCCCTCCACTCACCCCCTTCTGACTCACCTGTCTGCTCCACCATAATTCCTGTCACCGCTGCCACAGTGGCTGCATGGATCAGGAGGACAGCGGCTGTCACATGTAATTGAAAAGAGAGTTACACCGTGCATGTGTGTGTGTGTGTGTGTGTGTGTGTGTGTGTGTGTGTGTGTTTGGGGGGGTGAGGTTTTGAAGGCCCAGCTGAGCAAATCTTCTCTGATTTTAACGCCACTTTCCCTCTCCTCCGTTTTCCTTCCCTGCTATCCTGAGCTGTCCTTCCGTCTTTCATTCTTCCCATTGGTCACGGACACAGTTGCTCACTCGTCACCTCACTTCCTGTGTTGCTGGTTTCAGTCCAGTCTGCTTTCTCTCCTCACATTCTTTCAGTTTTTTACATCTGTCGTTGTTG
Source organism: Nothobranchius furzeri (assembly GCF_043380555.1). Lineage (NCBI taxonomy): Eukaryota > Metazoa > Chordata > Actinopteri > Cyprinodontiformes > Nothobranchiidae > Nothobranchius > Nothobranchius furzeri. The sequence goes on from NC_091746.1 coordinate 26,923,644, forward strand.
CACACCTATTTAGCTTTTCATCTACCCCTAAATTGTTGTCCCATCCTGCTCTTCTTTCATTTAATCTCTCCCTCATTGTGGCCGAACTCCTTCGCTCCCACTGCAGCTCCTTCCCTTTTAGCCGCTGTGATGTGACAACCCCCCTGCATCGTCACGGACTCCCAGCCTCTGTGTCATCTGGCATGACAGATAGCACCTTTAGCCTTGGGCTTGGGACCCTCTGACAGATGGACTAAGCTCACCAGCCATAGCCAATCCCTTCTGTCAAAACACACACACACGTGCACAGAGGTGGTATATAGCAGTGTGGTATATATCACCTTTGCTGTTGCTCACCCTTCCATCCTCTGGCTGCGCCCACAGCACCAATTTGAGTGATTTAATTGGTGGATTTAGTGTCTCGATCAAGGTGAAAAGCTGTCGGAGAAACAAATTAAAGGCCTGTCAGAGGAGAGGAAGCAGCGGTGGAGGAGGCGAGTCACAGAGGCAGGTTTTAGTAACTAAAAATCACTCTTCCTCCGCGAGATCTGAAAGGAAGATGGACAAAAGAGAAAACTAGGGTTAGGCAAAGTTAAATAAAAACCGAAGTGGAACACAAACGTTCAGCGAGAAAGAAGAGGCAGCTTAGCAAAAAAGGAAAATGAGATGAGTCTCACGCTCGCTGTGTTTCTTGCTTTGCCTTTTTTGTGACGGCACAATGAAACGAGAAGCTGTCCATGTCTGACGGCGAGAAGACGAGGAACGAAGCTCAACGCGGGCAGATTACACGTCAAAGCTGAAGGGTTTCTTTAGAAAAAAACAAACAAGCTGTCAATCGTTTTAGAGTCGATGCATTGACTTGCACAGAGTCTTGGAGGTCGCTTTCACCTCATTGTGAGACTTTACAAGACAGCAGCCGATCAGCATCTGTCAATAAC
>NC_091746.1:26927060-27019560 GCF_043380555.1 Nothobranchius furzeri
TATCCGGCCATTACTGCAGGTACATTTCTAGTGTGTTTTATTGTGTTTGCGTATTTCAGAGACTTTTTAGAAACGAGGTAGGCCTATCAGCATCAGCTCTGGAGTGGTTCTCCTCTTACCTGTCTGAGCATTCCTTCTCTGTGGCCGTCTTTGGTTTCGGTCCTCCTCCACATCACTCACCCATGGTGTCCCACAAGGTTATGTGCTGGGGCCTTTCCTGTTAAAGCTTTTAAAGGAACCTCCTACTGTCACAATGCGAGCCAGGACGAGGTTAGGACCCAAGATGCAGAAACCCAGAACGACACAAGGCAGGAGCGACATCAAAGTAAAATCCCTTTATTTAGGAAGAGAGTCCAAAATCCAAAAAATCCAAAAGGGGCAGGAAGCCAAACCTAATATCAAAGAACCTGAGATGCAAGAACAAAAACTCACTTCAGAGCCAAACACCCAGAGACATAGTGGGGGGGAACAGAACAACGCTGACATCAACAACAACGAGCCGACAACACACTGACACGCAGACAGAGCTATATACTCAAGGGCTGGGTGATTCATGAATTGTGCACAGGTGAGACTAATAAACAGAGAGGAGGAGTACAACAGAGCGGGGGAGGGGGGGGGGGCAGACCTAAAAATGGGGAAGGGAGCAAAGTGAACTAAAGAGAGAACGTAAGGGAAACCTAGAGAGAACCTGGAGGGGGCTGGGGAACCACAGGGACACAGAAACCTAAGGGGATATCCTGAGAGAAAAGACCTGGAGTGGTCTGGGGAACACAAGGAGGCACATGAGGGGGGACGCAGACAAGGAGACAAATAAGGGGAACCTAGAGAGAGATGGAGAACACAAGGAGACACAAGAGGGAGACGCAGAACATGACACCTACAATCTTTATGCAGATGACATCCAACTGTCCATCTCCTCTAATCCCCATGAGATGTCTAAGCTTCAGGGTTCATTTCTAGATCCTGGTTCTGGTCTTTAGGGCCTTACATGGACAAGCACCATCATACATTGTTGATCTTCTCAGTCCCTACACCCCCAGCAGGTCCCTGAGGTCCAGTGACCTAAGTCTACTGGTTGTGCACATCGAAATATAAATATTGGACAATGGGTTTCCATAGGCTCCAATAACACGTTTTTGAGGCCTAATGGGAGGTGGCCACCACCGCCATTTTGAATGTGTCACAGGTTTCATCAAGCCCAGACAATTCCACAAAAGGGAAGAGAGGTGGAGCTGAGGGTGGGGCTGTAAGGCTGGGATCAACTGACGACACTCGGTCGAACTAGCTAATAGCTAACCTGAAGCTAACCCAAAGCTAATGCGGAGGTGGGAGCTAAGCTAACGGAGGTAGCACCTAGCTACAACCGGAGTTAACTGTGCACAACACCAGAGCTTCTGAGTCAGAGATACGCCGGGCTGACTGCTGGGGAGAACCGGGCTGAAAGGTTTCCATCCCAGAGCTCCACAAGCCGGCAGCCCGCAAAGCAAACAGAAGCCGCGATCAGACAGCGACACACCGAGCTGCAGGGAGGGGAGAACGGGTGGAAAACATCGGTCTCCCGAGAGCTCCACAAGCTGATAGTTGGAACCCAGCTCCACCAACATGTTATATTTCAACCCATTTTCTAAAGTGCAGCATTATGTTAAATGCACTGGGTTTTACCCTATTACATTTAAATGTCATGGTTAAACAGTACATGTTAAAATCTAAGCTCAGCTCGGCAGTGACCTAAAATACATGAATATAATTTTACTTACAGAAAAAAATGAAGTGGAGACTCCTTGGATGCTGTATTAGTGCAATTAATGCCACAGCAAGTCATTTTGTCCAACAATTGCACTAAAATATCCAAAACAGAATACACACACACAAAGACTCAAAATCCCGGAACAGTTTCCAGGCCAGACCGAGGCTCTACTGAGGCCTTTCCATGGAGCTAGCTCTGTGGTCACGTGGGTCTGATGCTCATTAATTATACAAAATTTTAGGCTTTTAACTCATTCACTGCCAATGACAACTAAAGTCGTCATTTGCATTTTTTTTTACTGTTTGAGCATCGGAACGAGCCCCCGCGCCGAGAGAAAAAACATCTCAGCTCTGAAGCCAATCTTCATCTGCATGAGTCACACGTCACATGATCCGGAAGCAGAAAATCCATGTGTTAGGAGATCGTTTTGGGCCTTTCCTGTAAAAAAAAAGTGAGGCGCCAACTGGAAAAGCGTCTGCCGATCACAATTCGACAACTGATTATGAAAGAACAGATAACGCTCGAAACACACGGATTCTTCCTGATGTAAGAGGTGAGTCTCCTCTTTGTTTTGGTTGTGGTTGTTTTGGCGTTGACATCATCCTAGCGCTCAACGTTGTGTGACTCTTAAAAAAAAACAGTAAAAATGGCGAGAAACGCTGGCAGCGAATGAGTTAATACACTTAAACATAAGAGTGAGGAAAAAATTCACCCCCCTCAGAGTTGTCATGAGTGTAAACTAGATCATTTAAACCAAAAACATGTTTTGGTACCAGGCTGTAAACATGTTTATTTCTGCTGTGAAATTGGTATTTTTAACATGGGAGTGAATGAGGATTTGCTCGCTTCTGACACCAGCCCCTAGTGGATGAGGGTGGAACTGCAATTTTTGGCACTTCCGGGTTGGCCTCAATTTTTGAGCTGCATTGTGGGGGCTTGGTTGTGCAGCACCAGGCTAAAGGTCAGAGGTGACAGATCATCTGCTGCTGTGGCCCCCAGACTCTGGACCTCTCTCCCTCTGAGCCTGAGATCAGTGGACTCAGTGGTCTCCTTTAAACAGGCAAAACAATGTAACAGAATGATGCTGATCATCAGAATCTGGTATTGGGTTAGTTTGCAAAATTTCACCAGACGAAAACAACATTCACAAAGCAAATGAATTAATGAAAACACAACACACATAAAAATAGACAGAAATACACAAAAATACATCTTTGTGTAAAGCTTTTCTATAAAATACAGTCTGTGGTCATGATTGATGATAATATTTAAATTTAAAGGAAACTCATTTTCCAACTAAATGGGCTGCATGGTGGCACAGTTGTTAGCACTGTTGCCTCGCAGCACGAAGGCTGCAGGTTCGAAACTCGGCTGCGGCCTTTCTGCGTGGAGTTGCGTGTTCTCCCCACGCATGCATGTGGCTCCTCCGGGTTCTCCGGTTTCCTCCACAGATCACAACATGCCCTATAGGTTAACAATTGTACGTCGCTTTGGATAAAAGCGTCTGCCAAATAAATAAACATAAACATAAACATTAAAAAGCAGCTGAAAACTCACCTGTTCAGGCTTTTGCGTGACCTTCATCACCACCCCTCCTTTTTACCAATGCCACCTTTCCCGGGATCCACAGATTCCCTTTTACTTATTCGGTTTATTTTTCCTCACATTTTTTAATCACAAGAAATGATTCATTTATAATCAATCTTTGCAATTTAAACATTTTTGTTCTTGAGAAGCGGCTCGTGATTTTTATCTTGAGAGGTGCTATAGATTGATTTATTTCGCTCTTTCTTTTAAACAGGGACAAGCTTGTCCTCCAGCTCTCCATCCAAATCTAAACTCACATTTCCTGAAATTTTCCAACACGAATAAAAAGTTTGCCTCTTATCTTTATACTCCTGTAGACAACATTTATGTCGTCGATCTTTTTCTACGAGACGTTCTTTAGTCTGCTCCGTGTCTGCCGCTAGATCTGTTTGGCTCTCGTTTTATTTCTCTGAGGGGGAATGGAGGCTGACGAAGGAAGGAAGGAAGTGGCATCTTGACCAATCACCAGTCTGTCTCTTTTGACGGATATTCAGAAACGTAGGCTGTACTCTGTCTGTCCTTGTGATGATGCATAATGGCGTTGTGTGTCTCCGTACCCAAGCAGATGGTTAAGTATTAGGCTTAACAACTCCGGAGCACCGAAGCTAACAGCTGAAGTTCTTTTGATGCTGAGTTTCGGTGTCGAAGGTGATTGTAATGTGGTCCTAAAGCTGTCAGGTGAGAACAACCCCCTAAAACTCTGGCGTGGTTGGAGAGCGACTGTAGCATTTATTACACAAGCACTGGGGTCCCAAGCTTGCTGTCAGGGTTGCACTGGCCACCCTGAACTTCCCCATAGAACCACCCCTGACATTGGGAGAGGTTATTTCAGTTCTGCACTGCTTTGTTTTTGCAGAGGTCACAGAACCATGACTTGGGTTAGGGTTAACCCAATAAAACTCTGAAATCACCTACTGCAACACTGTTTTCCGTATAAGGTGCAACAAACTGGTCTTCACAGTTTAGGCTGCTGAAAATAATCAGTGATTGTCACATTGCGGGTGTGGATGGTGGCGGACCATGTGTGGTAGCGCAAATCAGGAGGCAAAAATGCAGGCTCGGATAAAGTTAAAAAAATGGTTTTAATGGTAGAGCGGGAACGACAGAACAGAACAACGCTGACAACAAAGAATAATCCGACAAAGACTCAAACAAGACGGGAGGTATAAATACTCAGGGAAACAATCAGGGACACATGGGCGGATTAACATGGGGCAGCTGAGAACAATAAAGACTAATCAGGCAGGGGAGAGACACAGTCAGGGAGGCAGGGGCAGATTGTGACAGTACCCCCCCCCACCCCCACCCCCTCTTAAGGGGCGGATACCAGACGCCCACAAAAGCTTCATAACACTGGAGACACTGGACACTTGCACTTGGGAACCGGAACACTTGAGACGTCGACTCGGAACACTTGAACACTCGGACTCGGGAACAGGAGTGCTCGGACTCAGGAACAGGAACGCTCGGACTTGGGAACTGGAGCACTCGAAAACTGGAGCACTCGAAAACTGGAACAGGAGACTGCAGCAGCAGGCATGGGACCCTGAAGAGGCTGCAGCAGCAGGCGTGGGACCCTGAAGAGGCTGCAGCAGCAGGCGTGGGACACTGAAGAGGCTGCAGCAGCAGGCGTGGGACCCTGAAGAGACTGCAGCGGCGGGACTCTGAAGAGGCTGCAGCATGGAGGACCTGCAGGCGTAGGCCCCGCAGGCGTGGAACAGAAAGTTGCTGAACTGCAGGAGCGACGCGAGGAAACCCAGCTCGGCGGCAGATACTCGACAAACGATCTGAGCAGGTGCACATCACAATACGCTGTGTCACAGGCAGAGGCTTGGGTGCAGGGAAGCAGAAGAAGGACCGGGAAGACCAGCCCTACCACTCCGGACAATGATGGCGTGCGTAGGGGGTTTTACTCCACCAAAACCCCAGGATCCGCGGCTTCCGTTAGGAAAAAACAGGACGGGGCCGAAAGCAGGAGAGGAGAATGGGTTCGACCACCCCAGGAACAAATAGGATGCGCCGAAACCCTTCGAGTCGGAATCTCCCTCCGCTAAATGGAGAAAAAGCAAAAAAAATTAACCCTCCAGGCAGATGTTTAGAGCTCACCACAGGTCCAGGTTGGTCGGATCATTCTGTCACGTTGAGGGTGTGGATGGCGGCGGACCATGTGTGGAGGAGCAGATCAGGAGGCAGGAATGCAGGCACGGATGAAATAGAAATGGTTTTAATGGTAGAGCGGGAACGACAGAACAGAACACCGCTGACAACAAACAATGATCCGACCAAGACTCAAACAAGACGGGAGGTATAAATACTCAGGGAAACAATCAGGGACTCATGGGCGGATTAACACGGGGCAGGTGAGAACAATAAAGCCTAATCAGGCAGGGGAGAGACACAGTCAGGGAGGCAGGGGCAGATTGTGACAGTGATACAAACAAAAGGGTTTAATATTTCCAACAGCTACTTCCCCACCAAACAAAACAGCAAAAAATATAAATTTTATAATTATGGAGTTAATTATTGTATCTGTCATGCAGAATATTGGTGGGAAAATGCAGCTTTATGAAGCAGGAGACATGTGACAGTGTTTAATGACCTCATTTGTATGACCAACAGTCCAAAACCAAAAAGACATTTAAATTACGTGGGAGAGAAATGACAAATTTCCACAATTTAGATATGAAGTTGAGTGAATTTAGCTGCTGTCGTTCCTCAGATCTTCACTATTCTACATTAAATATACAATAACTATCAAATGTAGTCGTTAACAAACAACTTCAGAGGGATATTTAAAATAAAGCCGCTATTAAAGTCTGCAAAACAAGACCACATTTGCCAGAAGAGAGTTTTAGAGAATAACAGGGAGAGAAGAGAAATAAAGAAGGGGTCCAAATAGTGGAGTAAAGGATGTGAAATTAGAGGGAGGACAGGTAGGTGGTTCCATCAAATGAATGCCATTACGCAGGTGTAGCAGGAACCAAATTACAGGGTCAACAGCGACGGTGCAAAGAGAAAAAAGAGCCAAGACAGAAAGATGAGGACAAAGACTGAGAACATGGAGTAGTCTGCCTCTTGTCTAGCTCGCTGAGTGAAGACAGCTGATAGAGATTAATGTCTCGAGTGGGTGGGCGGAGGGGAGAAAGAGGTCCAGACTGGCAATGCGTGAGTTGGATGCATGATTGATGGAGGGAGCAGCTCGGGGCAGGGGACGCTGAACGAGGGTGAGAAAAGGGGTAGTTAGGACCGAGAGGAAGAGCCGAGAAGTTCAGCATCACGAGTGTGGTCCACATCCAGACAGCAGATTGATGAGGGCTGAGATGGAGAGACGGCGAGATGGAGTGAGTCGTGGGGGGTGGGTGGGGGGCTGGCTCTGAGATTGATGGGGGAGTGGTGGAGTGCTGCGAGCGGAGGACACGTGTGGGACGTGAAGATGGAAAGGGAAAGTGCTGCACTCGAATTAAAAGCTTCTCACTGAAAAAGCTTCATTATTTTCATGGAGCTGGCCGCTAAATGCATGCTGGGATACGTGTGCAGTCCAGACGCCGTCGCGATGCCACACCCGCTCCATCAAACTCCACGAATCATGGTGAGGTGAGCCGAAATGAAAATGGAGTGTGTGCTTGAGTGGCACACCTCCACACACACTTTATTACCCCCTCCACTAAGATAAGCATTAATGAGCTCCGCCGGCGTCTTCCACACCTCCACCCTCCTTCCATCTCTCTCTCTCTCTCTCTCTCTCTCTCTCTCTCTCTCTCTCTCTCTCTCTCTCTCTCTCTCTCGCTCCACTTCCACATTCTGCCCATTTTGTTTATCTTCTGGCCTCTCACCTCCATTACTCTTAACAATTACTCCCCCTTCATCTTTTCAGACCCTCCTTTCCTCCGCCTTTGCACCCTCCACCTTTTCAGGAGCTCTTCTTTCTTTTTACGCTTTTTACTCTTTATCTCAAAGTTTGTCCTCAAAACTATCTTTACTCCTTCAGTCTAAATTTATTATGCAGCCCTTTAATCACCTTAGAATAACAATGGAGAAGGATTTTGCTCCTTACACTCGTTCTTTCAAAGATTCCATAAACCGTTTTCAAAATAAGAGCATGAGGGATAATCACCCGTACCACCGGGGTTAAAATGAAGTTACTGAGTGAAATGTAAAGTTGAAGTAAAAGCGTTTTATACTTATTTATGCTGAAGAAATGCAGTCCTTCTTCAGCTCAGTGTCATGACGAGGGCGTGAGCACAGGCTGGTCAGCATATTGCATAGATGATGCGCCGCCTGCAGCAGAAGAAATGAAATTGGAAATCTCGTGTGTGGATCAAAATGAGCTGGAGAGCTGCAGCTCTGGGAATAAACTAGAGCTTGGAACAGCTAATGCTGTACGGCAATAACTATTTCACATAATCTGACAATATCTGAGCACAAGATGATGTATTTCTCTCAAAAAAGAGCCACATAATTGGAAACACTTCCATCTTTAGGTGTGACTGAGTCTCCATCCCAGGTAACTTCCCATAATGCAAAGCAGCGTGAGCCCATTGCAATGCAGATGATTTGACTCAACACACTAGTGTTCAGATTTATGTGAAAATGATGAAATTAAGCAGGTTTGTTCCTGCTTTTTTAACAGATCAAATTTCAGTAGTGAACTCGCAAAGTGCCACTTTTTACATCATGTAGGATCCATCTTTTAACTTCTAATAAAAACCTTTCAGAGGCCGCGTTGCGGCGCAAAAAATAGCAAAAAATAAATAAATAAAAGACACTGGAGAAAATATGAAATGCAACCAGGCCTGGACCTTGCCCTCTCCATCTCTTGTGACACTTTTGTAGAACTTCAAATATTTACCACTTCAACAGTTTCAAAGTGCTCAGTTGTGCAACGCGCTGCAACTACTGCTGGCAGAAAGATGTGCTTGATTCTCTGAGCAGCGGCAAGCAGGGAGCAGCAGGGCTGTTCCGGCGTGAACCGTAAAGACGGGCAGGGAACAAAAAGACCTGCTTTACTTTGTTCACTAGTTTTTATGTTGAGGGTACCGCTGAGGTTAGGCAGAGATGGGTGTGAGGAACAATCGGGCAAACATAATTCTCTCCATCATCAATCAAATCAACCAAATCAAAGATACTTTATTAATCCCAGAGGGAAATTAGAGTTCCAGTACACACAATTCAGAGATCAGTCATACATGGGCAAGACACATGACAAGAATTGGTGACTGTGGTCATTCGCAGCCCTGAGTCGCTCTGCCTTAATAGAGATAAGAGGGTTAAATGAGGATTAGTTCAGGTGGAGGGAAAAAAGCACTTCAGAGTTACCCTCCCACCAGGAGGGCAGCTTTGCTCTGCAAAAAAACAAAACAAAAAAAAAACAAAAAAACACCTCAAGCATATATGCAACAGACTTCAGACAACACAACATAAGTGTCCACTAGGTGGGGTGGTGGGTTGGGACTATCCCCACTTCAGTTCCTGCAGCCATGCTAAGCAGCGCATGCCACCTCAGTGTGGATAGGGGGAGGAACATTGAGGGTTGGAGGGTAGCAGTGACCCTGGAACGTTTCAGCGGCCTTCCCGCAGTCCCGCCCAGGCTGGGAAAGGAGACAGAGTTGAGTTGCCATAGCGACGGCACATTCCACATATCTTCTGAGGGGAGAGTTTTTGTTGGAGCCTTGCAGGCTCAAGGGCACCAGATTCCGATTAGAAATTGTTTTGGGGCCAGACAGAGATAATTTCCTCTCTGTCTTACAGTTTGTTGGTCCTCAACCTCTCAAAATCCCAATAATGGACGTTAATCATCGTCGCAAAACAGATTAGGATTCCCTTTAAACGTGATTCCAGTTTGCGTTTTTATTTAAAGGTCAACTTTACTCTTATTTTAATATATTTGCAGCGATCACAAGTAGGAATTAATGTCTAGTAAGTCATACTCAGGGGCAAAAAAGCTCCTGTTTCAGGACCTAGAAGTGAGTATGTCTGTTTCTAGACCCTCTCCCTCGGACCGGCAGACTGCTGAGACCGATGGTGCTCCCTATTATAAATAACCTTTTTATTACATTTTACTCGTCCAGTTGTCTCACTTTCCTGATTCTGCATGTCTTGGGTCAGAAGAATTTCTCAAAACATGACAGATCATGTTTTTTGTTGTATTATGGTTTTAAGCGTTGTTGTAATGGCTTCTAGGCTGTGGATAATTACTGTAACATGTGAGGCGCTTTGGTCAGCTCACATGCTGTTTTTAAATGTGCTTGATAAATAAACTGGTATGGTAGGAGATAGGCGTAGGAGACTATTTTCATGTTCAGCCAGCATATTAAACTCAGGCCCTGTCCACACGTAGCCAGGAATCTGCCAAAACGTAGATATTTTTCTACGTTTTGGCCTGTCATCCACACGAAAACGGAGTTTTTTCACACGAAAACGGATCTTTTTAAAAACTCCGGCCAAAGTGAAGATCTGCGTTTTCTCCGTTTTGGGTGTCTGCGTGTGGACAGACAAAATTGGAGTTTTAAGGTCCGCAACGTCACTTTCCGCGACTAAAAAATGCTGACATCACGTGTGCGACCTGTGTTTACACTAGCCGACAGCATGGAAGCCCTCAGAGCTGCGCTCGCTTTATCAACTGTCCAAGCGCTTTTTGCTTGTTTGTTGTTGCAAGCGGAATTACTGCTCCTTGCGGAAGACCACAGACAAAGGACAAGGTTAAGAACGGGGGAAGTACTGCCACCTACAGGTCTGGCATGTCCTTAACAACGTATTTATCCGGGTACGTGTGGACAGAGTATTCTTTAAAACGAGGTGGTGTGGATGCAAGTTTTTGGAGGGGCGGATATTCGTTTTTAAAAAAACCCGGCTATGTGTGGACTAGGCCTCAGAGTGCCTAATTACCCACTCATCTGCACGTCCATGCGGCGCTGACTGTTTGCAGGGTGTAATCTGAAATAATCATTAAAAATGGTTTCTCAGTGAAGGACCTCTTCAAGTTGTTTTGCAGTATCTCGTTCATGTTTTGAACTGAATTTCCTGAAGAACAAATAAAGTTTATCCCTACCAACCTGTGAAAAACAACCATAAATACATTTTTGTTTATTAAAATGTTGTGTAACATTGCATTGGGGGTGAAACTTGATGATGAACTTAAATTTGATGCTCACATCAATTCTGTGATCCGGTCCAGTTTCTTTCACCTGAGACGCCTTGCAAAAATCAAGCATATGCTGTCGAGAGCCCACCTGGAGCGGGTACTGCATGCCTTTGTTATTTCTAGGCTTGATTACTGCAACTCTCTGTATGCAGGGTTGTGTCAGTCAACACTGCGTCACCTACAGGTTGTGCAGAACAGCGCAGCCAGGTTCTTGACTGGGACCAGGAAACGGGACCACATCAGTCCGGTTCTGGCCTCCCTGCACTGGCTTCCGGTTTGCTATCGCTCACAATTCAAAATCCTCGTCTTTGTTTATCATTTCTTCCAGGGTGGTGGTCCCCCCTATCTGGCCACTCTCCTGAAAAGACACTCCCCATCACGCGCTCTGTGCTCCACTGACCAAGGCCTGCTCGCTGTCCCTCGTTCTAGGTGTCGTACCCATGGGGACCGGGCTTTCTCAGTCCTAGCGCTGTTACTCTGGAACGAGCTTCCACGCTCAGTTAGGCTGTCCCCATCTCTGCCAGTCTTTAAGGGTCGCCTAAAAACACACCTCCTCCGCTTGGCGTTTCCTGAACATGTTTGATTTTGGCCCTCTTTTATGTTGATTTTATTTCACAGTTTTCATTGGTACACTCAATCCATTGTTTTACACATTTGTCCTCTACCAGAATGTTTCATCTTTTTTGTAATTTGTATTTTGTAATTTGAATTGCTTTTATTTTTGATTTATTCAATATACTTACCTTCTACTGTACCATGTTCAGCGCCTTGGGCTTCCTGACAGGGTTGCAGAAGGCGCTTTATAAATAAAGCTTTGATTGATTGATTGCTTTGATTGCTTTTGAAAAACCTGCCTTTGTCCCCATTCTGAATGTTTGTGCAGAGTTATTGACACTAATGCTTTTGTAGCTTCACCATGATCATTTCCATCCGTTGTCCTCATCCTAGGCGACGTGCTGGGCCTACATATGACTAACCTTCTCTGTGTGAACATCCTGGGTATTTCTTTCTGCACTCCATGAAAGCGGAAAGCTTCTTTGGTGGCAAACAAAGGACCTGCCCCTAATTAAAAGCAAATCATTAGAAATTTTACATGTTTATTAACATTTTCCCTGTAATAACTCAGGTTTGAGGCACTTTTACGACTGTGGGATCACAGAGGTGCAACTGTAAATAAATCTGTTCATTTCTTCCCAGAAACGTTCATATTTGTCAGCACGGAGACATAATTAGTATTTACGACCGTGGCTAATGACTAATGAATGATTCACCAAAACCCGAGTATTTTATGCAACAGGAAAAATCATTTCATTTTCAAGATGTTTGTTTATGTTTCTGTTGTAATAAGATGCTAAACAACTGCAGCTTTTCTTATCCAGTCATCTTATTTTCATTAAAATAATAACAAAAGCATCATTTATTCTCCACTTAATGTTAACTAACAACCAATAAAAAAGTAGATAAATATTGTCAGGTGTAATGAAGTCAGTAGAGGGTAAACTGGATTAAATACAATGCTGAAGATCTATTTATTTCTATCCTCAGTACTTTGTGACCGATAGCTGTAATACTCTATTATTATAGAATATCACCTTACTTGATTTTAGGATGATTAATTAGAAGGTTCTAGGATTCTTTTAATTATTAAGGAATTGTCACATTTCGCTTTGATTCACGAACCAGTCAGTGTTTGCAAACCAATAAGAATTTATTTTACAAACAATTTTACGCCTTGACAAAGGGTTTAAACTATTATTTACTGTGAGTGGATGCGAACTAAGACATGGGTGTCTGGAACTAGGAGTGAATATAGTATTTCAGAGTCAAAATCTCCGCATCTCAGAGAGAGGTGAGTTCCAGATAATAAAAGAATTTGGTTTGCATCTGAGCTGTAAGCTGTAAACTGCATACAGACGCTATCTCACTGTGTTCTACGTAGCCAAGTGGAGGCGCCCTTACGGATCCGAAATGTCAGGGGAGTTGGAGAACCCGAGTACAGAAGTCCGTAGACTAACTCCTAGTACGACCAGGTCAGTCCAGGATCGCTCCAGGTAACACAGGTGGACTGGATGAAACCAGAGCGTCTCAAGACCACTCTGAAGGAGTGTTGCAAAATCAGCTTTGTTTTGCAGGAAATATCTCTTGTTGTCCTCAGCTTTGCAGGTGCAAAAGCTGAAGGTTTTGACAGTGTGTCAAAATCCTTTGGTAGCTCAACTCAAGATGGCCAGTCTAAAAGCTTTGCTCTCCAACCCTCGTTCTGTTGGAGGTTCAAACTTGCCTCTGGGTGGAAGCAGAGCGGCTGGTTTTATGGCCTGCTGTTTATCTATTACCAAAGTTATCAATAATTCTCAGAACGCACACTCTGTGATGCAGAGCCGCTGAGTCTGCGAAACAAGTTTAGTTTATGTGTAATCAGAGAATCAGAGAATTTTATTGCCAGCGCTCCAGCAAACCAGAGCATAGGAACTTGACTCCACAGAACAGCCTGACCAAGGTTACACACACACATATAGACAGAACAGATACAGGCAGACCACGAGAGCAGCCATAACAGCGCTCATTTCAATAGATAAAGAGGGGATTACATGAGGAGAGTTCGGGGAGGGAGAAAAAGGCTTAACAGAGTTACTCCCGGCAGGGAGTAGCTCTACTATGCAAAAAAACACCTCAACATATAAGCACGAACGTCACAGTTCACAACATGGGACCCGGAAGGGGTGGGGGTGGGGTGGGGGTCAGATTGGATAACAGAACTTTGTTTGGGTCAGGCAGAGATAATTTTCCTCTCTGCCTTGAAGTCTGTATTGATCATTCAAGTCCTCCAGTGAAGCCAATTCAGGTATTAAACATCTCCACACCGTCCAGTGACCCTCTCCGTGATGACATCCATTTTGCGCACTGATACCGGCAACGCAGCAAGGACATTGTCCAGCTTACGGTTCACCTCGAGTAACGTCCCAGTCTGTGAGGCATCCGCCCGGGCGGTGCTTGCCATGGGTGCGGGTCGCACTCCAATCGCTCCCGACTTCCCAAATTTCCACAAAAACAGATATCCTCCCACTCCAATCAGAAGAAATCCAGTAATCATCAAGCCAAATATCCACATATCTTCAACGTCCTCAATGGACAGCTGAGAGAGACAAACGATCCTCCAGACCTTCCAGAAATCGAGCGCATATCCCGCTGCGTGTGTACCTTGAGGACAGGTGGGAGCACCCTCCTCCGTTCTCATCGTGGAAAAGATCTTATCAATCGCGTTGAATGACCAATTAATTAAATCCATTTCTAAAAAAAATAGGGATTCCCAGGAGAAATGCAGAGAAGCGCTCTGTAGGCAGACGGGACAAAGAGCCTTGGGGAAAAAGATAAGGGAGCAAGAAGGGAAGCGTCTGTGCTCTGAGTGCCAGAAGAGAATGCTTCTTAATTTAACCTTACTTCTTGTCTGGTGTGAGTGATCTAATCCAGTAAACATACTTGGCATCATTGAACAGATTCGTGAAACATTTCATCATTTATAATTATACATGGCAATATTTAGTGATTATTAATTGTAAGATCTTTTCTTCAAGGATTATTCTGAAATATAAAATGATTACTTATATTATGAAATCTTCTTTTCTTCTGGGAATAAAAGTTTATTTTAGGAGTTCTCCTGTGAGGAACCTTGGGGAAAGGAATGCTACTGTCATCTTTACTATCTGATGAAGCTTCAGTTCAGCTGATGAAGTCATCTGATTAAAGAGCCTGCGAGCAGACATTCCATCTCCTGTCAGGGTAAAATGCAGCAGAACGTGTGTAGCCAGGGTTATTTGCTCTGGCCGTGCATATGAACTGTGGGGTCTCAAAATCAGTCCATTTGGTGACGTTACACAGGCCTTGGCGTTGGTTTACGATAAAACCTGAATCTGGACGCGGAGATAGGAGCTTACGTTAATTTTTTTGTTTGTTGCTGCACCACAGGGCCACACTCGCCCTTTAGATCCACACTTCTCCGTTTGTTCCTTGCTCTCATTATTTTTCCTGCTTGTACTAAGCGGCCGATCACATTCGCACTTCCTCTTTTACCTCTCATCCATTCTGCTTACAGTTTTCCTTTCATTCCGCTACTTCTTGTTTTTCCTCTCTCCTCCAGCCCTTCATTTGTCTAGCCCACTTTACCCCCGTCTCCCTGTGCATGCGTGTGTTTTTATGCGTGTGTGGCAGTTGGGTGCTTGTGGTTATTTTTCAGGCAGCGGCCCAGAAGATTGGACTGTCATAATCTATGGTTCTGAGTTATAAGTGTTTCTAACCCAAACCAGGAGACAGAACCATTTTTCCTTCTTTCATCCTCCCAACCTCCTCCTCTCTTTTTTCTCTGCTTTCTTATCATCTCTTACTCTTCATTTTCTCCTTGTCGCCACGCATAGCCATCCACTCTCTGCAGTGGCCACAATTCAAGCTTTCACACTTCACCCCCTCCCAAAGACTCGTGCTGTCAGCTGAACACTAAATCTGGAGTTTACCGGTACTGATGCTGCAGAGTCTGACAGACAAGCCAGCCTGGTTTTCAAAAAGCAAAAAAAAGCCACAAAATTTTATTTTCCTTTATTTGGTGAATCCCATTTCCCTGTTTTTGTGCTGTTCAACATTTGCGCAGCAGCCTGGATCTTTGCATCCGACTTCACGTCCTGATTTCCACCCTGCTTTGAACAAACCATTCTACATTCACTGAACCATAAATACAACAGAAACAGGATCCTATTAATTCTGCTTTTTCTTGCTACTAACAGCACATGTTCATCAGCAGCTACATAATCGAGTTAACTCAAGGAAGAAATAAAATTTGATTAATGTTTTATTTTTTTCCCCCGTGTCCTGTCTGGCTGTGAAGCAAACAGAAATGATGTCTGAATGCTGGTGACAAGCCTCACAGATTTACTCTCAGGTGGAGCATCAAAGCGTCTGCTTTTAATGTCACGCCTGATACTTAAAACTTTGTTGTTATTGTTTTTGAATGATTTTTAATTCCGACCAGACACGGAGACAGAGGTGAAAGAGAAAGGAAGAGACAAGAGGTGTGTGTGTGTGTGTGTGGAGGGGGGGGGGGGGGGGGGCACAGAGTGGCTGGGCTCTCCCTGAGATTTATGGTGAGAAGCTCGGTCATCCGGGAGGGGCTCCTCCACATCGAGAGGAGCCAGTTGAGGTGGCTCTGGCATCTGGTCAGGATGCCTCCCTGGTGAGGTTTTCCGGGCACGTCCAACCAGGAGGAGATCTAAAGGTAGACCCAGGACATGCTGGAGGGACTATGTCTCTCACCTGGGAACACCTTGGGAGGAGCTGGCCCAAGTGGCTGGGGAGAGGGAAGTCTGGACCTCTCGACTTAGGCTACTGCCCCCGCAACCCGACTCCGGATAAGCGGATGAAAATGGATGGATAGATGGATGGATGGATGGACAACGTAAACGTGAGCTTGGCATGCGGGGTCAGGGTCACTGACGGGTGATGTAGGATCTCCCCAGAGCAGCTGAAAGGAGCAGCCAGTGGCTCTGGGTAGATGGAACCTTGGGGATGAAGCCGGGATGCTGGGAGTGTCATGACTGCTAAACCTTCTGGAGATGCCACAGGCATCTGTGAAACGTTGAGAAAGCCCTTTAAAACAAACCATCTCTCACTCACTCACTCACGCACGCACGCACGCACACACACACACACACACGTGTGTCTACATGTGAGCAAAGCAAGCAGAGTTTTTAAACACACTAGATGTGATAACTTAATTGCATAGAAGAAGCTCTCCCTCTAACGGGGACTCCAGCAGCAACAAGCAAGAGTAGATTGTCTTGGAAGCTCACTAAATAATTAGGGCGAGGGGAGAGACACATGGGAGGGTTGATGGCAGCGGGAGGTTAGAGGAAGAAAGAGCGATGACGTCTTTGGTCCAGGGGGATGTTGTGGGAACACGGAGACGGCTTTGTGACAGCAGCTACAGGTGTACAGAAATGCACCAGCCTCTTAAGAGCACTTTAATTCTCCTCCATTCAGGTGAGTCAACATTTAAATGTATTTTTAAAAAGACTCTTGTTTTAAAAGTATTGCTGTCCTTTTATCAAGAACTTTTACTTCTTGTCTTTCTAACCAACCAGATTCTAAAGCTCCACTATTCCTGTCCACGTCGGCGTTAGCCAGCAAAGGAAACAGCTTTAGGAGAAAAACAAAGGAGGTGTTACAGCTGTTGCTGTTTGTCTCAGAAATCCGACGCTGCAGAGGACAATCAGTGCTTTGCCTCCTCCTCCTACCTGCACAGCTGCACTCACTTGGGCTGATCACCTCCTGAGCAACATAAAAGGGAGAGACTGGCTCTGTTCCAGTTCTCTCATGTTCTCCAATTGTTTGTGTTTTAAATGGATTTTAAGTGGGTTTTAGTTGTTTTAAGCTTGGTGAAGCCTAACAACTTTTAGAGGTTTTAACAGACGAGGGGCCAGAGTGCTGGCTTCCTCTTGGCTCCCAAACCTGAGTACAGTCAGTGGACTTTGTGTGTGCGAATGTTTGGGAGCATTCAATGTCTGTTTTAAACATAAACCCATGACCATTTTAACAATGTGTTTGAAGTACTTTTAGATTTGGAGCTAGATTTAACATTTTTTTCATTTTTATTTCTTGTATTTGTCTTAAATAGAAAAATAACTATTAACAATAGGACACACACACACACACACACACACACACACACACACACACACACACACACAAGTGCATCATCAACTTTTCTTTAAGCGTTTCTAAGGATTGTAATGATTCAACCTCAGACTGATGGACATCAGAATAGACCCTGTCACCATCCAGTAGGTGCAGAAGGTGTTCACACCAATACAACACCTTTATAGGTAAACTGTAGGTAGAAATAAGAATGTGTGTGTGCGTGTCACATTGAGAGCAGGGAAGATTGGACCGAAAATGCAGATCACCACAACGACTCAAGGCAGGAGCGGTTGTATAATAAAATTCCTTTTATTTAGGACGCTGCTCAGAACTCGAAAGTTGCAGGGGTCTCATTTATCAAACATCGCGTAGAATCCTTACTAAAACCGTACTCAAGCTCAGTAAAAAAAATGTACTTACACCAAGCAGGGTTGTGATCTATCAAACATGGAGTACGCACAGCTGCACGCAGCCTCCGCTTCATAAATCAGAGACTAACGAGAATGTTTCTCAGCTTCAATTTAGTCACATCCCACCCTTGCCACGCCCACTTACTGCCATAACTGGTCAATGCAAAGTGCCTTGTGGATCTCATGATAAGCTGGCTTTTTGCAGCATTTTGATCACAACCGCAGATCAAGGAGGCGCTACTTCACAAGCAGAAATTCAGGTATCCGTGGGTGAGGTGGAGAAATGAAAGGAAGTGCTTTTGCAAAACAAATAAGAGAAAATCCACGGAGTGGCACAGCGTTGCTGAAGCCGTCAATGCTGGGTTCTTCAGAGAGACCTGTGGCGGATATCAAAAAAATGGTCCAATCAGGATTCGACCCCCAGACCCGCGCCAACCAGTCACCCAAACGGAGATCTTCCTTGTCCAAGTAGCCAGGGCGCATGATCAATCGGGTCACAGTGACAGGACACACGCTGTCACAGACGCATGCCATTCTGTCTCAATCTGTCCCCATCCTGATTTCCTACATTCCGTATTCTGCGCTTCAGGCTGTGTGTGTGTGAGTGTGTTGGGGGTCTTTTTCTGTGTGAAAACGAAGCAGTACAAGCGATAATGCTGCAGGATTTCACAACTGTATCCTACTCAGCAGCAGCACTGCAGGTGCTCTCCATGTCCAACACATGCGTAAGCCAGGTCCTTAGTCAACTTAAAGTTGCGCACATTTTTCCGCTAAGTTTTCTTTCATGAATCCCAACGTTTGTGTGGAAAGTTGCTTACGTAGTTTTCCGACCCTGTTATGTGCGTAAGTTAGCTTGATAAATGAGGCCCCTGGACACTAAGCCTGAAACTAAGGCCTAGTCCACACGTAGCCGGGGTTTTTTAAAAACGAATATCCGCCCCTCCAAAAACTTGCATCCACACCACCGCGTTTTAAAAACAAACTCTGTCCACACGTACCCGGATGAATACGTTGTTAAGGACATGCCAGACCTGTAGGCGGCAGTACTTCCCCCGTTCTTAACCTCGTCCTTCATCTGTGGTCTTCCGCAAGGAGCAGTAATTCCGCTTGCAAAAACAAACAAGCAAAAAGCGCTTGGACAATTGATGGATCGGGTAGTGACAGAGCGCAGCTCTGAGGGTTTCCTTGATGCCGGCTAGTGTAAACACAGGTCGCACACGTGATGTCAGCATTTTTTTGTTGCGGAAAGTGACGTTGCGGACCTTAAAACTCTGGTTTTGTTTGTCCACACGCAGACACCCAAAACGGAGAAAACGCAGATCTTCACTTTGGCCGGAGTTTTTAAAAAGATCTGTTTTCGTGTGAAAAAACTCTGTTTTCGTGTGGATGACAGGCCAACACGTAGAAAAAAAAATATCTACGTTTTGGCAGATCCCCGGCTACGTGTGGACAGGGCCTAAAACTCAGAAAGGCAAAAACAAAAGCTCACTTATGAGCCAGAGTCTAGAGTTTCTCAAAAGGGACAAAACAACGCAGACTAAGACAACAGACCAACGACATACGGAGTGACAAGACAGGGTTATATGCTCAGGGCTGGGTGATTAGGGGAATTGGGCACAGGTGAGACTAATGAACTGAGAAGGAGCAGAAACAAGCAGGGGAGAAACCCAGATCTAAATCCTGTAAAACAAAAGCTACTAAACTAACCCAAACTAAACGTAAACACTGTAGAACAAAGACACAGGGGAATCTAAAAATAAGCAAACAAATGATCTAAGTGGGAAAGGAAACACACACTCTAAAGGAGACTAATGAACTGAAAATCTGAGCCTATAGAAAACTACATTGGCGTGACGAGGAGAAACATGAGGGAAACCTGGAGGGAGCTGGGGACCAAAAGGACCCAGGACATGACAGTTTGAGATTTGAAATCACAGAAAGTCAAATAAAGTTTGTTTGATTTCAGTAATAAAACAAAGAAACATCAACAGTAATAAATAGACGAGGGGAGAAAAAGTGTCTAAAACTTGAGTTCAGCTTTCAGGAAGCTAAGAAAGTGATTATTAAGCTCTGAAAAGATTCAGAGATTATATCTGCTAATCTCAAACACTAATCCCTACAGCTGTGGCTGGGCTCAGGAATGATTTGGTGGTTTAACCCCTCAATCCAACCCCTTAAAGCTGAGTATCACACAGGGAGGAATTGGGTCTCATTTTTAAAGCGTTTGGTATGACCCGACCGGGATTTGAACATCGATCTCTCATTCCCAGGGCGGATACTCTACCACTAGGCCACTGAGACGGTGACGGTTCGATCAAATATATGTTTAAATGCAAAATATGTAAGACTGAAGTAAGAATGACATCCTGTTGTCAAATGTGGTTACTATAGCAACTTTCTCACTCGTGTTCTGTGAGTTTCATGACTGTGGCCAGTTACGGATCAGTGCCAGAAGATTCTAGGTAACAAACGAAGACGAGTCAAACACAATACGTTGATAAGTGGATAAATACATCCTCATATCTGGTGCTGACACTTTTTTTAAAGAGAGGACATTGCATATTTGTGAACAGCAATACAACTGTAAATACCGTAAACCCTCTAATATTGGCCTGTATTCAATTAACTGCCGGGTCTCATATTTTGGCCGGTGTCGGAGTCGGCGGAGGTGAATAATGGCCGGTATTTTATTGTGGCCGGGTGGAATGCGGTAACAAGCAAGTACGGGGGGCGGTTGTGTCATCGTCTCACTTTTGATTTGCCAGTGAAAGACCACGAGGGTAACTTTAACCGCGGAGACGAAGAGGAGGCGAAAATTTGATATCAAGTTCAAAGAGAACGTGCTGATTATGCTGCAGAACACTCTGGGGAGCAGTAGGGGTTGTATGAACTAGTCACTAGTCGACTTCACGGCTCTATAGAGACTTTTTATGCCTGTCATCGACTAGTCGCTGTCACGTGATAATGACCGGCAAGATGCAGCCCTCGGAAAAGACAGCAGCCTGCTGTCAGCAGGTGACAAGCTCCTGCGCGTCGGAGGGGCAACGCGCCGTGCCAGAGCGTCGGTACTGACACGCGATCGTTCATGTCGGCTCATTTCCTTTAATGTTTTCTGTCTTTGATTTGCGCCTGATGCGTTTCACTGCTGTGGAGCGGGGTGCATCACCTTGTCCTCCGACGCACCGATCACCGATGCGGCCGGCAAGCAGCGAGCACTCCGCTGTTTTTGCGGTCGGTAGATCTTTTAGAACTGCAGTTCAAAGGTAACTCATGAGGTGAATATATATGAACCCAGGTAGCAGTTTTTCTTTAGGATTGAGAGGAGATGCAGGAAGATAATAAACAGGCAGGACATAAAAATAGTCAAATAAAAACAAGTTAGTTTTTGTACCTGCTGGTTGCAACAAACAGACACCATTGAAGGTAATCAGAAGTGAGGAACAGAAAATGAAATAATTATTTTAATGTTTAGAGCAGCATGAACTCCGAGAGGCTGCAGGCGCATCAGTGAGTTTGCGCTGCTGCGCAGGGGGAGGGGGGAGAGGGCTGAAGCAGAAACTACCGTTGTTAAAAGAAATGTGTTTAACTTTGAAAATGTGGGCGCAATTTTAATTGTCAAAAACTCCAGCGAACCATTAGTTCATTTTGCTCAAATAGAAATAGAGGCCTGCCTCTAATTCTGGCCCTCCTTCCAATAAAGGCCTGGAGCTTGATGAGCTTGAGTCAAATACAGGCCCGGGCCTTTATTAGAGGATTTACGGTATGCCAGATTGTAGCCTTGGGCTAATTTCCATCTGCAGTCCTCTGGCAGGTTAATGTTAAGAGATAAGACAGACAACAATGTTTTGGCGATATTTCTCTGGCATTAGAGGAATTGTTGCTGCCATCTTGCTATTATAGTTGTGAACAAATCATTAAAGGAAGTGAAACGCCATGATTGACTCATTATTCACTTCACATCTACATTTCACTGTAACATCCAGTAGTTGGTAAATGAAAACGTAGCTTGAGATATTTTTAGAGCTTCTAATCTGTGGTTAGCACTGTTAGCTCAGCGTTAGCCTCTAGCCTGCTTTACCTGCTAAAATCAAAAAGATGCCGTGGCTTCTCAAGGGCGCAAGAAACCATTTCTGGGTCGGTCCTGTTTACTGGATTTGGTTCTTTTAACATCTCTGTAGCTTTTTGCCTGCTGGTGTCGAATTATAAATGCTAGCGCATCGGTTAGCTGGCGGAGAATATGGCAAACTCACTGTAAAAAGTTGGCTTGTCTTTCCCTTTTTTATTTATTTATTTTTTTAAAGGTGCAACAGTGATTCATCTCTCGGCCGGCTCAGACAGAAAATCTGTTTCAGTTAAAGTTAGAGTCCCATCAGTTGTCACACACGCTGATGTGTGTGTGTGTGTAAATTGTTCTCCGCATTTGACCCATCCCGTGGGGGAGCGTATATATGTCGATGGGGGGAGCGGTGAGCTGCAGACACGGCTGCACTTGTGAACCACTTGGTGGTTTAAGCCCCCCAATCCAACCGTAATACTGAGTGTCAAGCGGTGAGGCATTAAGTCCCATTTGCCACTGGGCCACTGAGCTGTTCAGTGAGACCTTCCTTCCAACATGACAGAGTTGGACTGTTGGACTGTTTTGTGATGATTTCACTGTAGAAATCTTACAAATTGCTCATATTTACATGATTTCATTATTAGGATAAAAAATTAAATGAAACAAATTATTGCAAATATAAGTTTTTATATCATATTAAATTAAAGGGGCATCATGGAAGTGTGACAGCCAAAACATGTATAGAAATAATAAATGTCTTCTTCATACATTCTCCTGCAATGCCCTGGTCCTGTAGAATGAGCCCTGGCATTTTTACTGTGATTGCCTGTTTTTCTGTAAAATCACAGAAAAAGAGAGATGCTCGGGTCGAGCAGGCTGCTTCATGCGCGTTCACGCTCAGGCATCGCCCGTAGCATTTGCTATCCGTAGCTTTAGCAGCAGAGAGAGAGGCAGTGCCACTTTGTCGCTGTTCCTAACGCCTAGTGACAAAGCTAGCTACATTTCTGAGGACCCTTAGCTACTTTCTGTAGAACTTTCTTCTAGATATTTCCTGCAAATTAGCAACAAAATAGCCATTTTCACTCCGAACCGTTCTTTGGTTTGACGTTGTTTCAGGTGTCATCAAGGATATAAAAGTTACAGATACTATGAATGCTACTGGTGTGTAGCTCACCTTGTAAGATGTCCGACTCTCATGCAGAAGACCTGGGTTTGATTCTGGATGTGAACATAGTTCATTTAGAGTTTCTTTTTTACATTAATGGTATTTTTTTTTTTTACAGTAAATGCCCAAATTTTCATTTGAGACTCGCCGAACGGCATTGAATTCACAGATAAAAAAGATGTGGGTTCAACTTTCATTTTGGAACAATTTTTCAAGCAAGGGAAGGGAATGATGCGAGCATGCAGGAGGACTAACCCATCATAAACCTTTGTCGGCTGTGCTGAAGAGAAAGGTACAGAACCAAATTATTTAATTAATTAGCTGCACGTTCTCCTGTCCTCTGTCCTCCGGGCCACACACACACACACACACACACACACACACACACACACACACACACACACACACACACACACACACACACACACACACACACACACACACACACACGACTGTCTCAGCTGTTATTTTCGTTAAGGAGTGTGCACGTACAGCATGTGCGCCTCGTGCACGAGCCTACTATTGAAGCTGCCGTTATGCTTTTGGCCTGAGGGGGCGATCGCGAGCATAAAAATTCAAAACTCCGTAAAGTCCCTTTAAAGCAAGAAATAATTCAACACTTTCAAAACTAGATCTTTATAATTAATATTATTCATAGTTATCATTATTTCATATTCTGATTTTAGGGGTTGAAAAATAGACTCAAACTGCAGAATCTCATCCAGAATGTCTTTAAAGGTGAAATCACTAATTATCCGTTAACATCAACCCAACGTCAGCCTTTGCGTTTAACCTGCCCCACTGACCCAACCGCATTACGTTATAAAACTGCATGTGCACTTGGAGGGTTGGAGGGTTTCAGGAGCAATTGTTCATGTGCAGATGAACATTTAAGTATGGGTTTAGCTAATATGCAAAGAAATAAAAATCATATTACTGCTACATTGCTGTAAGTGGAATTGTGTTCCAAGAATATCCTCATGGATCCCCAAGCACAACAGAAGCAATTCATCCTCTCAGATTGCGGATGTCTCCCATCTATTCCATCAGTGTCTCACTTTAGCTTTTTTCACTATCCCCTGTCTGGCAAATGGCATAACGAGTCCTGCTTGTGTAAGAGGGAAATATCCATTGTCTCCCTTATTACTGCAATCCGCCAGCCAGACTCACAAAGCAGACTGTCAGCCAGCAGCTGAATAAGGGAGGAGAGACAAAAGCCATTGCAGCCACTAATGGTGGCATCATATTGGACCTGGCAGGAAATAAAATAGAACAAAACTCTGGTTTGGGAAAAGGACCACGGAAGTGCCTGTCATTGTGAGTGTGTGTGTGTGTGTGTGTGTGTGTGGGAGTAGTTACAGAAATAATCTAAAACTGCTGACCTCTGTGCTCATTACTGTGTGTTGTCTCCTAACAGTAGGATCACGCCACGCTGGCAGAGTTTCTGCTCGTTCCTCCCTTTGGAGATGCATTCACCTGCAGAACCTGCTGACAAACAGGAAAGTACGGGAACTTTGTGAGAAGTAAGAAAATTACAGAAATATCAGTGAGAACTGCTGTGCATAAATTAAAACAGTTCTTCGTCTTCAGCTGCCTCAACAATCTTGAAATCGCGGATGATCCCAAATTATTAACCTGCCTTTTGTAAAAGATAATAAACGAGTCACTCGATCCTTCCACGCGTGCCCCAACTGCAGAAAAAGGATGGAAGTTCAGTGCATGCGCCGCTTTTTTTGTCTCTTCTTGTTTCTTTTCCTGTACTTTCTTACTCCGTGTCAAACCACAGCTGTTGTCGATGATATTCATGAGTCATCAGAGCATCAGAACACGATGGTTGATGCTGGAGCAACGGTACAGTGCATGTGTGGATTCTCCAGCAGATGTTCTAGAAACAAAAACAGTTTGTGCTCTTCAGAAGTTAATCCCAAAAAAAGATGAGTTTTGAATGTCGAAAGCATTAAATTACTTACTTAAATTTAAACAAACAGATCAGGACGCTGAAAATTCAGATATTTATTGAGTCGTCAAAAACTTAATCACTGCATTTTGTCACATTTAGCTACTCACGAGAATTTTTGTTTGACCTTTTTTTAATTGTAATTACAATATTAAATTTAAATTCTCAAACTTGAATCCAGATAATAATGTCAACAAAAAAAGATCAAAATAGAATAAATAAACCAACACAGAGGAAATGGTAGAATATCTTCTCCGAGGTCCTGCTTCAAGTAGAGAAGTTTCAGTATCTGGGGGTCTTGTTCACGCGTGAGGGAAAGATGGAGTGTGAGCTCCACAGGCGGATTGGGGCTGCGTCTGCAGTGATGCGGGCGTTGTACCGGTCTGTTGAGGTGGAGAGAGAGCTGAGCCTGAAGTTAAAACACAATTTACCGGCCGATCTACGTTCCTACCCTCACCTACGGTCATGAGACCTAGGGTGAGAAGCTCGGCCATCTGGGAGGGGCTCAGAGTAGATCTGCTGCTTCTCCACATCGAGAAGAGTCAGTTGAGGTGGCTCTGGCATCTGGTTAGGATGCCTCCTGGCAAAACCCTGGTGAGGTTTTCCGTGCATGTCCAACTGGGAGAAGACCTAAAGGAAGACCCGGGACACGCTGGAAGGACTACGTCTCACGGCTGGACAGGGAACACCTTGGGATTCCCCCCCCACCGAGGAGCTGCCCCAAGTGGCTAGGGAGAGGGAAGTCTGGGCCTCTCTGCTTAGCCTGCTGATGGATGATGGATGAATGGAATAAGGTGGATTTAAACTTCATAAGTGGCTCAGTTGGAAAATCAGACAGCTGAAAAAGGGAAATGCTCTACCAAAATAAAAGCAGGGTGATGAGATCCCCGATAAAACACCTCAGCCCTTGCGATGGTAAGACGGTCACTGTTGAAACACACCATTTGCAGAATCATATCTAAACTGAAGCAAAACAAAGTCTCTGAGGCCCTGTCCACACGTAGCCGGGGATCTGCCAAAACGTAGATATTTTTCTACGTTTTGGCCTGTCATCCACACGAAAACGGAGTTTTTTCACACGAAAACGGAGTTTTTTCACACGAAAACAGATCTTTTTAAAAACTCCGGCCAAAGTGAAGATCTGCATTTTCTCCGTTTTGGGTGTCTGCGTGTGGACAGACAAAACCGGAGTTTTAAGGTCTGCAACGTCACTTTCCGCAACAAAAAAATGCTGACATCACGTGTGCGACCTGTGTTTACACTAGCCGGCATCATGGAAGCCTTCAGAGCTGCGCTCTGTCACTACCCGATCCATCAATTGTCCAAGCGCTTTCTGCTTGTTTGTTTTTGCAAGCGGAATTACTGCTCCTTGCGGAAGACCACAGATGAAGGACGAGGTTAAGAACGGGGGAAGTACTGCCGCCTACAGGTCTGGCATGTCCTTAACAACGTATTTATCCGGGTACGTGTGGACAGAGTTTTTTTTTTTAAAGAGGTGGTGTGGATGCAAGTTTTTGGAGGGGCAGATATTCGTTTTTAAAGAAAACCCGGCTACGTGTGGACTAGGCCTCAGTTGGAAAATCAGACAGCTGAAAAAGGGAAATGCTCTACATAAATAAAAGCAGGGTGATGAGATCCCCGATAAAACACCTCAGCCCTTGCGATGGTAAGACGATCACTGTTGAAACACACCATTTGCAGAATCATATCTAAAGTGAAGCAAAACAAAGTCTCTGAGATATTTTATAGGGGATAACTGTTGAATTTACTCAACTCTGCTCAGCCTTTTAATTTGGCACACATTAGCGTGTGTAGGTCTGTTTAGTGTGCAGCCACTCATGTGTGTGTAAAAATGGCGTGGAAACCAGCCAGTCGAGTTGCAGCGTTAAAAGCTTGTGCACGTTTTGCAGCCGGTGTTGGCAGGTACGGAGACAAGTGAAGGATGGACTGCAGGCTGGAAACAGACCGGCTCAGATTCAACAAGGTGACTAGGAAGAAGGGAGAGGTAGGAACAGCAAGCTCAATGTGGGGTTGTCTAATGCTCGAGTCGTCGTGGTAATTTAAAGAGACAGAGTTTCTATACTGTGCTGTTTAGCAGCATGTTTTATACACTATAAATCCAAGTTCAGATAAAAACTAGAATTTATGTGAGTGGTGTTCCATTTACTAATTAGTTCTCCTTTCTGGTGCATCACGCTCTGCGGTTTTGTTGATTCTCCTGCGTCCCGAGCGAGACAAGTATAAACGGTTTCTCTGTGTCAGTGACCTGACGCACCAGCTGTAGCAAAATTACATGCCAACAGGAAGGATGGTTCTGCCTCATTCATTTATTTTATTAAGCAGCAACAGCATCTTCATAAAAAATCTGTTTCTGGAACAAGTAAAAAGACTGGATTTGCACATTTCTGCAAAGAAAAATGTGAACATTACTATCTTACCTGAAGTAGACCTTAGTTTGGTGAAAATGTGTCATGTCACATGTTATGCTTCAGAAACCCCCGAATGAATGCAATCATTTTCTTACTGTAATAAAACTGCATCTATGCTAATTAATAATATCCTAACCCGGAAAATACGGTAATTAGAGTATTTAAGTTTCACTAAACTGCCAAAATAATGAGTACAGATGTCTACAGCACTATTAGACACTCATCTGTGCAGCTCATCAACAACAAATACTTTATTTAGGTGTTACTCGATCTTGAAAGTATGATTGGATTTGAGTTTCTTAATCTGATAAATTAATAATTTCTGTTAAAACACAACGTTCAGTATTTGTTAGTAGAAACGACAGACTAATAACAACACTGACTCCTATTTTTCTGAACGTCATGGCGTTCATATGTCCTCCAGTTACCACTGGCCCTTTGAAGGCAACCAGAACTCGTGTGACCCTCAGTGAAAATAAGTTTACCACCCCAGACAGGAACCAGTGTTAAGCCAATCAAAAGCAACCTTACTGCCCTACATGCATGCAGATTAGAGGGTTATTGTTACCGTAATTTTCAACAATAAAATGACATTTGCATATTTTTCTAATATTGTGCATGCCAGACATTGTAAAGTAATTTAAATAGATTTGATTGTTTTTTCCCCAAAGTAGCTGTTCTCCATCAGTATTTAGCATTTTCATAAAAGTTTGTTCACCCCATTTATGTAATTTGCAAATTAATATAAAATATGTACATAGACATTAATTTCAAGCCCAAGTACATACATAACTTATTTGCCTCCCACACAAACACGTGGGAGGAGGAATTTTTATTTTTGTTGTCAACAAATTACACGGAAACAACAAGTCAAAGGTTGTGGAGTTTTACGAGGAAAAATCTGCATTTTAGCTACTTGAAACTTCTGGGTCCATCAAAAATGAAACACTCGTCAGAGTTTATGGGATTAATTATGGCAGCAGAGAGTTGAGATTACTTTGTAGAGGAGACGGCTACGGATCCACTCTCGGGTGGTAAACGGTATTTTTGAGGGAGGGTAAAAAAGCTTCCACACAACCCTTGGCAACACAATTTGCTAAGGATTGGCTTAGTTAATTTACGACAGATTGTGCCAGCGAAAAGGCACGTCCTGAACCATTTTGTTCCTGACAATGTTGCATTATAGCAGCTGCTAAGAGGAGGCGCTACGAGGAACAGAAGGCATGTGGAAAGGGGAGAAAATTTTCTCCGTTTGTGTTGCTCGGAATGCCGGAGGAAGGCTTTATCAAGACATATTGATTGCAAAGCCAGGTGAAGTGAATCAAATTGATTATCGCATTACAGTCCAATGTTCTGCTGGGAAACCTTGGGTTACAGCGTGCACGTGGGCTGGCAGCAGCAGCGTGTCGGGGAACGTGCACTAGCCCTCACCAGATCTGCTCAGGACCCACAGAAGAGCCTGTGGATCCCACTGTTCCCAGTTGGATGAAGGTTACTCTGGATAAACAGGGATGAGTTGTGTCTAAATAAACCTGCCCAGGGCAAAAAATGACCTGAAGGAGCCACTATTTATAGTAAAGGATGAGAAGGACAGAGTGGGAGAGACAAATCAGGCCGGAGTTGGATTGCTGTTACCAGCACGAGGAGGCTTCAGAGGATAGTTAGAGGAACTCAAACATCTGAGAAGGACTCAGAGCAAAGCCGTTGCTCCTCCACATGAAGAGGCGCCGCCAGCTGAGGTGGCGTGGGCATGCGGGCAGGTTGTCCTACTTGGGGCTGACTCAGGACATGCTACGGGGATCGTATCTCCCGGAGAGACTGCTAGCTTTGAATTGCAGGAGGAGCTGGTGGAAAAGGAAGTCTTTGATAGGTGAAGATGAAGAGTTTGTTTATGTATCACCAAGCTTTCTCTTTCTGACAATTTTGAAATAAAAATACATTTCAATGATGTTAAAAAATGAAAAGTTTATCATGTGATCATAGATAATAAACTCAAATAGAAACTCAGTCTGTGTAAAGATAACACTGGATCAGATGCTCTCGTTGCCTTAATGTCATTTTGTGTTTGAACTTGGGATTAAGCCTTTCAATATCAACCCTCGATATATATATATATATATATATATATATATATATATATATATACTGTGATGGACTGGATCTCTGTCCAGGGTGTACCCTGCCTGATTGCCGCTTGACCGCTGGGGATGGGCATCGGCTCCCCCGTGACCCTACATGGACAAAGCGGGTTCAGACAATGGATGGATGGAGATATATATATATATATATATATATATATATATATATATATACACACACACACACTGGACAACTCATGTCCATAGGCTCGTATTGTACGTTTTTTATCTGAAATGGGAGGTGGCCACCACCGCCATTTTGATTGTGTCACACGTCTTGTCACGCCCAGACAATTCCTTAAAAGGTAAAAGATGTGGAGCTGAGGGTGGGGCTGTAAGGCAGGGATCAAATTAATCGATGTAGCTACAAGCTGACCCAAAGCTAACGCGAAGGTGGGATCCAAGCTAACGGAGGTTTCATTTTATTAAACAGTACTAGTTCTCATGAGAACACGGCACCCGGTCGTGGTTCTTTGTGGACGAATTAGTTATTTAGTCGAACCCCCACCACCACTATTTTACAATTATGCAAAAAAAAAAAAAAAAAAAAAAAAAAGACTTCTGGAGCCTAACATCAAGCACTATCAACCAACTTACCGAGTTGCAGTATTTCTGTGGTCAGGTCCCTCTCCGAGTTAGAGAGCTCCACAAGCGGTCAGCCCGCGCAGCAGACGGGCGCCGCTGCGGTCAGAGATGTGCCGGGCTGACCGCTGAGGGGAGGGAGTCCATACCATAGTCGGAACCCAGCTCCACCCACATGTCATATTTCAACCCATTTTCAAAAATGCAGTGTCATGTTAAATGCACTGGGTTTTACCCTATTACATTTAAATTTCATGGTTAAACAGTACATGTTAAAATCTAAGCTCAGCTAGTTCAAGAGCGGCAGTGACCTAAAATACATAAATATAATTTTACTTACCGCAAAAAAAAATGAAGTGGAGACTCATTGGACGCTCTATTAGTTCAATTAATACCACAGCAAGTCATTTTGTCCAACAATTACATAATAAACAACGCACACACGCTGCAACTAATGGTCTAAGTTGAGAGACTGAAAATGGTGGAACAGTTTTCAGGCTGAGGCCGAGGCTCAGGCTGAGGCCTTTCCCCGGAGCTAGCTCTGCGGTCACGTGGGTCTGATGCTCATTAATTATACAGATTTTTAGGCTTTTAATACACTTAAACAGAAGAGTGACAAAACATTCGCCCCCCTCAGAGTTGTCATGAGTGTAAACTAGATCATTTAAACCTAAAACATGTTTTGGTACCAGGCTGTAAACATGTTTATTTCTGCTGTGAAATTGGTATTTTTAACATGGGAGTCAATGAGGATTTGCTTGCTTCTGACACCAGCCCCTAGTGGATGTGGGTGGAACTGCAATTTTTGTTACTTCCTGTTTTGCTTCATTTCCAGACCCGAATTATGGTGGCTTGATAGCAACATAAACCCTATATTTAATCTTCAAAGATCATAATCACAATCTCAATCATCTCTTTATACACTTTAGATCAACGATGTGCATCAACAACTTAGAAACAATGGAAATACATTTTCCTGCAGCAAATGAAAACATACCGTGTGTCAAGCTGATGGGCCGCAGCTCTGCAGGTAACGAACTTTTTTATTTTTTGCTATTATTTAAAAGCAGAGTTCAGCATTTGGCTTCAAAAAAGATTTCTAATCTACGTTAAAGTTGGTTACACTTTAAACCAAAGAAGTGAAAATAGTGAATTCTCTAACGTATGTACGGCGGTTTTCTGTGCTACGTTTTGAAAATGAAATCCTTATTTTATGTGATTATATAAATCATAAATAAACATCTTAAATCCAACCAAACTAAAAGCAGGACTACAAACCAAGATTACGTGTGTCTGAGTTCATGAAGACAACCAGAGAAACCTGCAGCTGTCGGGAGAACCATCCCAACAGTTTAAACAAGTGGAAAGAGAAATGTTGTTGGAGGTAATGAGTATTTCTGCCAAATGTCATTTTCACAG
This sequence comes from Nothobranchius furzeri, assembly GCF_043380555.1. Lineage (NCBI taxonomy): Eukaryota > Metazoa > Chordata > Actinopteri > Cyprinodontiformes > Nothobranchiidae > Nothobranchius > Nothobranchius furzeri. Next base: position 26,958,374 of record NC_091746.1, read on the forward strand.
TGTGACTCCTTAATAAAACATGCATGTGACTGAATTATTTACATTGTTTGCTTCATTAGTTTGCGGCATTATGCAGCATTAATTTACACTGAGAACTAAATGATGTTAAATGACCGTTTGTCTGTTAGGGGAGGACCAAATGATCCATGAATGCTGCTATGTGCACTTCCATTTGAGTTGAGACAGATATCCTTTTAAGCTGATAAACATCCAGATTAAATGGTTTGTGTGGAGAAGGTGGATGCGTTTCTCGGTCAAACAACCCAGCTGCCTTCCTTCCTTCCTCGATCACTCCCTACATCAGTGAGTGCTAGTTTATGTTAATTTTAATTATCCTGAGTGAGGCAAACTTTAACCCAACATGCATGTTTTTGGTTTGTGGGAGGAAACAGGACACCTGCCAACACATTCTCACACCCAAGGCGTCAAAATATGACGCATGTGACCAAGCGTCAATATATGACGATTCGGGACGCCCCAGCGTGTCAGGAGACGACAATCAGGGACACGCTGGGTCACGTGGCTCCGCTGGCGTCACTGTTGGACGCGCGCGGTCACACGGACATTATTCGACTATTTAACCTTCCCCTCACCCCAATCCTAACCTTAAGGTCCATAAACTGTGACCTTAAGGTTAGGATTGGGGTGAGGGGAAGGTTAAGTAGTTCGCAAGTAGCTCTAATGTCCGTCTCACCACCGGCGTCGGATACCGATGCTCTGGGACGCTACTTCAGCTGTTTGTCCCTGATCGTCGTCTCCTGACGCGCTGGGGCGTCCCGAATCATCATATATTGACGCTTGGTCACACGCGTCATATTTTGACGCCTTGGGTGTGAGAAATGTGTTGCACCTGCAGAAAACCCACACATGCACGGGGAGACCATGCTGACTCCACACAGGGATTAGAACCTGCAACTTTCCTGCAGCAAGGCAATGTTGCTACATGCTACACCACCTTCATGCAGCTTTTAGTGTTCAGTTAGCAAACAAACAGCCTTTTATGATGACTGCTGTAAAGACACTGACTTGTCGGTGACTCGATGCCATCAGCTGGGTTCCTCTAACAGGAAACGCTTTACTGATTGGCTGAATTAACTGAACATTGCTTATGTTGTATATGAGAACAGCCCTTTGTCATTGTGTGTTTTATTTTATTTTATCCCGTTTGTTTTTACCTTATCTGTTTTTCTTTGATGTTAAAGGACTTCGTGTCTGTAGCTGCTGCCTCTCGGCCAGATCATTGTCGTGCATGAGAATGAGTTTTCAATCCACTCATCTGGTTAAATAAAGGTTAAGTAAATAAATGAACTGCATTGGAACGTTCACTTTGCAAAGTGCCTTGAGGCGACGCTTGTCGTGATTTGGCGCTATATAAATAAACTAAATTGAATTATTATTATAATTACCCCTTTGTGTAATAAAAGTCTAAATTGTCATTCATGTTGCGGTCTTAGTGTTGCTGCTGTAAAACAGCAGAATTCATTTCAATAGTTAGTGAAATGCAGTCAATCAGGTTTCCTTTAAGTGATTTCTAAGATATTTTCTCAAGATTTTACATCTTGTTGAGCGTTTAAGGAGGTCCAGCTGCAGCCTGAGCGTCTCCTATCTGTCTGTAGTTTCTCCGAACAACACGCTGCTAAAGAAGACTTGTGCACAAAATATTATAATTCAGCTGTTTTTAGTACTTTTTTATATCAACATATTTTGTACAGTTTTTGGAGATGTTTTTGTGTTAAAAAGTTATATTTTAGGCCATGCTGTTACTACATTTTAACATCTTTTTGCTTTCTTCTTGTTGTTTGCTAGTTTAAACCAGTTTTATTTGATAAAAAGCAGTCTGTGACTTTAACGTGTGAAGGTGCTTTCTAAACATGGACGTAATTTTCACTTTAGAAGCGGGGGGGACACGGGGGTGGGGTGGGGGTATTTTTACAGTATGCTCTAATGGGAAACAGGCTTCAACACAAACGGTTGTTTTCTGCTTGGTCCTAGAGCTCAACCAGTGTCAATTTAATATAGCGTAAATATTGTTTTTGGATGGTAAAAAGTGCAGGGGTCAAAACTTGACTTTGGAAAAACTGGGGGGGTACATGCCCCCCCCCCCCCAAAAAAAAAATTACGCCCATGTTTCTAAATAAAAAAAAACTCACAAATGGATCTGTTGATCAAACAAAAGTGGTTTTATTGGAAACAGACATGAGAAAAGTTTAACTCTCATATTTGGCAGCTTAACCAATGGCCAAGTCTCAGTAATGAACATTAAATTAACAAGTATTTCACTAGTTAGTATTCTGCTGTGGTTTCAGGTTCTTGCTGATGTAAAATGTTTCTACTCAGATGTTTTATGTGAGATATGAGGTGCAGTTTGGTGTTAAGCAGAGAGGGGAGAGCTCATCCTTGACCCTGTTGAAATAATATGATGAAATAGCGCCTAGAGCGGACTGGGATCAGTCCGCCAGATCATCTTTACCATGCAGAGAGACGCACCAGCTGAGATACATTCTGCTTTTTTAATATTCTGTTATCGGCTGAGTTTTTTATATATCTATGAGCTGATTGTCATCTCACAGAAATAGGATAGATTCAGTGCTTATTGTTTGGTACTTCAGGTATATGGAAAAATGAAAACCCCGATAATAGAGTAATTTTTCTTTTCAGTTCAACGATAGCATGACCCCTTCAGTGCCTCTCTCTGTTTCCTCCTAACACACACACACACACACACACACACACACACACACACACACACACACACACACACACACACACACACACACACACACACACACACACACACACACACACACACACACACTCACGCAGCTACTCGTTTTTTTAATTGTTTCACTGGAGATCAGAGGGACATAAATAAAAGCTCCCTCCATAGCCAGATGATAAATGTGTGTTTCTGAGAAATCCTTCTTGTGTTTTTGGGCTGAGGAGACTCACCTGAGCTCAGCAGCTCTGGTCTGTAAACTCTGCGGCTGTACGTCACGCTGCCTCTTATCAGATTTCATTTCATTCACTTGCTGCCAGGCAGATAATCGAGTTTGGTCCTTTGTCTCACATATGTTTTATTAACAGTTTTGCTTTTTGTTCTCTGTTTGATTTTACAAATAAGATTAAACATTTACTTCCTGTTTGTTCATGGAAGATTCGTAGCTTTGAACCGTAGTTTTGGGCCCACGTATTTGCCGAAGCAAAATCATTTAGCTTCCCATTTCAAACGAATATAGGATGGCTTGACAGGCTAACACGTTGGTACGTTTTCTTGAAATCTGAAAAACATTTTACATTTAAAGCAACACTTCATAAGTTTTCCACTAAAGTCATAAACAACTTTGTAGCTTGTGCTAACAAGCTAACGCTAACACAAGCCGAGTGATACTAAATAAGCCACTAAGTAAAAGGATTCTAACTGTTGGACAAAAAAACATTATTACTTACTAGCTCATTTGTAACAAAGCCAGGTCACTATCACTCTGTGATTTGGCAGCCTCCATTAGCTCCCTCAAACTAGTGTAGGTAGCACTGATATTCACTCTGGTTTTAGCTCTTCACATCACACACATCACTAACGTGTTCGCTAGCAAGATGGTTAGGGTTAGGATAGGGGTGAGGGGAAGGTTAAATAAGAGGATACAGTTAGGGTGAGGTACAATGAGCTTGTTTGGTGCCCTGGCTGCCGATCCCATCGCGTCAGTTATACGCTGCATTGGGATCTGCACTCAGAAAAGGGAAAAACCCCTTTTTTGCACATAAGTAACGAAAAAGGGCACTTTTGGCGTCAGGGGTCTGAGGCGGAGAGTGGCTGACCAAGCGTTTGTTTTTGACGCGCTGGGAGTGAGAATGTGTTGCTTGCTGCGGGCAATAGCCTCCCAAGATGGCGCCGTTTGATTTAAACTGCTGCATGCCGGGAGAAGTGACGTCAACTCCCGGAGCTCTATGGAGATGTCATTTTATCTTAAAAATTAGTAATTTTTGTCAGCCTGAATTTATACTCGGAAAAGAAAGCATCTGCTTCAGTGAAGCTGCCGTGGCCGGAAGTCGAACCGGTGCACAACAGCATGTCAGGCAGCTACTGCGTCTGTTACAACAGTCGCCCAACACACATGTCCCGTGCTGGCCGTTACCTGCATCTTTGTAGGCAGGACGCGTCGTTTTTACAGCGGTGTTTGTCACCAGTGCAGAGGTGATTTGTTAGAATATCCACTCTGGCACCAGTAGAGGCTTAAAGCAGCCATCTGTGACACGAAGGTCACATAATCAAACGCTCTAGTCCCGTAACTCGGAGAAAGTGCGCTTAAGTGACCTACTTCCATGGGAGGCGGGCTTCAGATTCAGGAGGAGGATGAATTTCCGATGACGCACTCGGGCTACTTTCTCTTGTCAGCAGTCCCGAAAATAAATGAAGAAATATTGAAGCTGAGGCAGGAAAGTGTATGAATGCAGCCCAAAAAGAAAAAAATAAAAGATTTGGGAGTCTTCCTCATGAGGAAATGACAATATCACATGTTAAAAAAGCTAAAAAAAAAAAAGGTAGATTTTTCATGATTTGAAACCTTTAAACCCAGGGTATCCAGCATGTTTTAGTGGTTTCTCTGCTCCAACACGCTACATTCAGTGGTGGAATCACCTGTGCAGCTCATCAGGCTCTGCAGAAGTCCGTTAATCACCTGATGACTGAAGTCAGGTGTGTTAAAGCAGAGTTGAGCTAAAACGTGCTGGATACCGGCCCACCAGGCCCGGAAGCGAATAGCCCTGCTTTAAACCATGAATCGGTGTTATTGATAAACAAAAGCTTGTCTTCACTGATCTGTTTTGTTAAAAATAAACCGTGAGCATCACTTGTGAAGGAGATTTTAAAATGTTTAGAAACAGTTTTATTTTCTATCATGAGTTAAAAGGACCCTAATCCTGTTCCAATAGTTTGCTCAACTAATACCTTCCAAAAGGTTGTCAGGCAGCTGTGGCTGAACGGGTGGAGTAGTTGTCCAAAGATCCAGAGGTCATAGGATCGATTCCAGGGCCCAGCAGGCCACGCACCGAAGCAGCATGCAGAACCCCCCGGGTTCAAATCGTGCAGCCGTCTGCTCTTTCCCAATATAAGGATGGGTCAAATGCAGAGGAAAAGAGTCCCTAAAGCAGGGGTGGCCAATCCTGGTCCTCGAGGGCCGCTATCCAGCAGGTTTTAGTTGTTTACCTGCCCCAACACACCTGATTCCTGGATGAATCACCTGTTCAGCAGCTCATCAGGCTCTGATGCAGCCTTTTAATCACTAGTAGATTCAAACCAGGTGTGTTTAAGCAGAGAAACAAGTAAAACCTGCTGGACAGCGGCCCTCGAGGACTGGGATTGCCCACCCCTGCCCTAAAGGGACAAAAACAGTTATAAGGTCTCAATTTCGCTTCAGGGAGTCAAACAGAGACATAAATGTTAAACGAATTTGGGAGATGTTGGCAAACCAATTGAGACAAATCCAAAAACTTTGAGACTAAAAAGCAAAATAAAGCCTATTGAACTATTGATGGGAACGCTCCATTGGAACCTCCGCAGCCCCATGCAGCGTTCTAGCAGGCCAGTAACAGCTCTCTATAGGGGTTTCAAACTAATAGTCTGATGTGAGTAGTCCAAGATTGTGGGCCAATTACAGCGTTCTATTTGTTTTGTGGGCCAATCAGGGCCCTCTATTCGTCTGGTGGGCGGGATGATGCGACAGAGCGGAACAAGATACCAACAGCTCATTTGAAACAGCTTTTACGTCAATGTTGGCCTATTTGGACTTGGGCTTTATTAGAATCAGCAGCAGATAGATGTATTATATTTATTTATTTGGCAGTTACTTTCATCCAAAGTGATGTGCAATATTTAATCTACAGTATTTAAGTCCTTTATTTAGAAAAAGGATGTATTTTCTTCAACAGCGGACCATCTCGTTTACCGACATCCGTTGCGGTGAGCACATCGCGTGGTTCATGTCCAGCAGCATGCGGAGATCGTTTCAAAGACAACGGTAGAACCCGCCCCACGGCTGAAAACTGCCAATAGACTGTGCACGTATTTTTTACGCAGCCATACATATAATAATAATAAAATTAATATTAATAAATAGTAATAATAATAATCATTATTATAATTAATGAGTCATTTATGCAAGTAAATCATACAATGCTAGAGAGCGAGAGAGCGAGACAGAGAGAGAGAGAAAGAAAAGTGATCAAAATTCACCTTTTTTAATTTGTTGCAGAGCCGCTTCTGTTTCCCACTTCCCGTCTTTGTTTCGTCTCGTGCGGCCTCCACTTGTGACTCCTGGCAATCTGTTCATTGTGCCACAATATTAGGTGATTAAAAATCACCATGTTGGAGGATGGAGAGAGGGAAAAAATGAAAAGCAAGTAAAAGAAAGACGTGTGGTGGTTGCTTCACCTGCACCTGAGAGGAATACTAAATGTGGAGGATGCATCTGGCCTGCCATTGATATTCTAAGTAGTTTCCATGAGCTGGAAATCCCTCTTTTAAATAAAGAAAGCTTATGAGTAAACAAAAATTGTAATAGGAGCCCTGGAGACAAATAAAGCCCATGCTACTTGTAATGTTGCTGTTTGGTGGATGGGAGTTTCTCAGTGTTTGGCAGGAAAACAAAACATCCTGCTTTCACAATGCTCAGCTAACAATGCTGATTCAAAAACAATCAAGTGCCCATTTTTCATGCCAAAGGAACCGTGATGAGAAGCGGAATTTGATGGGCTGCAGCAGGTGTTACTTCAAAACTGGCAACCTGTGAATCTCTTATTTCCTGCAGTTAAAATATAATAAATCTGCTTTCATCCATAGCGCCGATGCGGCAGTCGAACGGACAGACCCAAAACAAGCCGCAGCGGTGCGCCTGCATCCGTTCAAGTCGGCTGATAGCAAAACGTTCACAGTGGGAATAATAGGAGCTGGTTAGCCGTCTCATAACGCTCTGATCTTCGTCCGTGGTGATTCTGGTCGCACCGCGGAGGAGACGCTCCTGCGAGGATGGCAGGTGGAAATTGACAAAGAGCCCCAACACAAAAACCCTTTGCTCTCCTAAATCCTCTCATTCATTTGCAAAGGCTGATCTCAGCGGTAGGTGACAAAAATATAAATCACATCACAAAGTAATGTGCTCCTCCATAATGGAGAGGATGCTGGCTGAATCACAACCACAGCTGATAAGGTACGGAGGGTTTCTTGGTGCTTTCAAACAACAAACATAGTTCACCACATATTACTGGGCTGTGAAATTATTGTCTTAAAATACCAGCTGAGCCACCGAGTTATTGGATGGGAAGCTGGAGACAAATAACTCAGCACATGAAACTCCAGTTGGTCGCAAACACTATTCTGATGTGAAATAACGGAAAATTTCAGAATTAAATCTCCCATTTACACGAGAGCATCTGTCAGCTCTACTGTACTTCCTCAGACACACACACACACACACACACACACACACACACACACACACACACACACACACACACACACACACACACAATTTCTATGTTGGCTTTTTTAGCAAAATACACACCGTACTTTCCAGACTTTAGAGCACACCTCAATACAAGCCGCATCGGGCTAAAAGCCGCCGATATCTACTGAATTGAAAACGTAGTTTGTCAGTGTTGCTCTCCGTGTTGCTGTCTTCATCCCGGGGTGACGCGGTGAAAACACGCAGTGCCGTTTTACTGTGTAAAAAACCTCCGGGGCGCTTTCTGTAGCACTCCTTTCCAGCATCGATCCTTTTAAAGCCGCGCACCTCACTATAAGCCGCGTTCAAAGCGTGGAAAAAAGTAGCGGCTTATAGTTCGGAAAATACGGTATGTTTTGATTTGATATAGCTGAGTTTGTTCTTTCTGATCGACTATTTTCTAACTTTTACAGCTGTAACGTGATGAAGGGGCCATTCCACTGAAGGTTATTTACCCCCCCTCTCCTCAGGTGCCTCTGACACAGAACTAGTCTGCATGAGATATGGCCTCAAGGTCTCATGCATTTGCTTCTAAACTGCTTCCTTTCCAGCTCAAGAGAAGAATGAAGACAAAGAACTCTATTTTTAATAAAGCTAATCAAACAAAGTGTTAGTCAATAATAAAATGTGAACCAATTTGTGAAATGAAAATATTAATTACTTGATATTATAATCCTATAGAATATAATAAGTAATATAACTTTAAATTTTCCTCTAAGAGACTGATCTCATGTAAGGTTAAGCCACATCACACATTGCTTTTACTGATCCAAACAGAATCTGCCAGATCTGACGGGGGCGTGGTTTTGGTGGTGTTTGGTAAATCTGTCCTCTTTTCATTCGACCATAAACCAAAACATCCGAAGTATAAAACTAAGCCCACGCCATCTCTAACGCCAGTTCAAAGCGTTCTAGAGAAGTTGTCGGAGTGGCCAATCCGTAACTTTCCTCTTCAGCCGAAAGAACCAACAACAAGCTGGATAAAATCTGTTGCTGTTCCAACTGCTGCAACGGTTCCTTTCAGAATAAAAGCTGAACCATCACGACCCAGGTTTGGGTCTTGTTAGATGCAGATAAGCTGTCGTGACCCTGAAGTATCTCAAAGACTGGTCTGGTCGGCAACCGCTGCTTTTCCTACCGGCTTCGGTTCCAGAAAAGGTCAATCTGGACCTCGACATTCCTGATCTGACGGGGACTTCCGCTAAGGGTATGTAGACCGGCAAAATGGCGTTGAATGTGTTTATGAATCTCCTAACCAAAGCTTAGCGAGAAGACATCACCTTCAGTTCCCACCAGAACTAATAGCTCTTTCGGATTTGCTGGTTCTGAGCAACATTCCACATTACACCATTCTCCGTCTCATTCACCTTAGTTACACCATACATTTAGTGTTAAAGTTAGTCTAGTTTTAATTTGTTTAGTAATAAATCTTTAAACCTTTAAAACTTGACTCTCTTTCTTTTGTCTCTGAGTGAATACGAAGTGTTACAAAATCCCTGCAAAAGTTCCAATCTTCTCGTTAAAAGTACCCACAGATCCATAAGATTGATTTCATATTCATCATTGAAACTCATGTCTTATGGTTCATTAAATAGATGCGAAACTAACCCTTAACACAGCACTTGGTTGACAACCGTTGCTTTGGAATTTGCTAAGTGGTTAAATAAAAACATACAAGTTTAAAACGCGTTTTACATCTTCAATGAGGAAAATAGTGAACTTCATTGTAGATAACGAAACAATGGGGGGGGGGGGGGGGGGGGGGGCAATAGTTGATCAATAAAACAACAAAAAGTTCAGGGATTGAGAGACAAAAGTTGAAGTGTGTCGCAAAACGTTTACCAGAACGATCTCACCCAAAATTTTCTGCAGGAAAATCCTGAAGTTTAGAGAAACAGATACACTCCTAAATGGCCTGCATGTGTAAAGCACATTCTTAGGTTTCTACAACCCCCCAAGGCGCTTCACTACACAATCAGTTATCCACACATTCACACGCTGGTGATGACGAGCTACAGTGTAGCCACAGCCACCTTGGGGCGCACTGATGACCAAGACTGCCGGCACACGTGCCACCAGTTCCTCCGACCACCACCGCCAGGCAAGGAGGGTGAAGTGTCTTGCCCAAGGACACAACAGCAGAATTATTTGCTGAAAGATGGGATCAATCCTACAACCAGTGTTGGGCAAGTCACTTCAAAACTGTAATGCATTATTTATTACTTGTTACCCTCATTTTAAAGTCATTCATTACATTACAATATTACTGATTTAAAAATGTAAGGCATTACACTACTTTTGCATTACTTTAAGTTACTTTCACCAGTACAACTTCAGTATGAATCTGGTCATGTGACGCTCAGTGAGCTCATGACATATATGTGGAAGGTGATGTGGTGTCTGAGCTAGGATTGCTGTTAAAAACAGTCAGATATAATAACAGTGCTTTAAAATGATTGTTTATTAAATAAAAGCAACAACAATCTGTACTCTCAGCACGCTGCCATCTTATATTAACTGAGCAGGGAGTGAGGTGGTGGGGGCTCCAAGCCTATATTTGCCTTGGTCCCCAAATGCCTTGATACGGCCCTGGATGTGGGACTGACTTCTGGGGTGATCTGATTCTATCACATGTATAAATATTAAATGCTTATATTTTATTGCTTTTCACTGGTAAAAATGTGTGTTGGGGATAAATCTACCTACTTTTTTCTTTTCAAGCACTTTGTTTTGTTTTCTTGATTTTATGTGAATCATTTCCGGCCCTTCCTCTCTCTAACCTTCCTGCATGCTGCATGTTTTCTCCGTCTTCCAGAAAAACTGTTTCCTAGATTTCCTACTTTCTAACTAATCAGCCAACGGGATCTACCGAGCGCAAAAAAAGAAAAAAAAAGTAGCTTAATCTGCGCTGCGCTCCAGCAGCATTGAGTTGAAATCACCGGGACACAGATCATGAACTCAGCTGAAAAGTACATGAAGTACCAGAGAATATGGGCTGATATAAACGATCACAAACGAATGACTTTGTTTTGGTGGAGCGGTTTTGTGAATATAACAGCGGCCGCACGCAGGACGCAGCTGGAGTATTTGAGCCGTCACCGCTGCGTCCTCTCTGCTCATAGAATGCCTGCAAAGCTGAGTCCATAAATGACGTCATATATGTGGATACTGGATCTTTTTTCAGGCTTCCCGCAATTTGAATTTTTAGGAAACCCACATCTTGATTCTGGGTTTAAAAATGCGTTGTAATTACCGCGTTACTGACACTTGTACCGAGTAAATATTACCATTTTCTATCCCTGTAATGCCTTACATTACCACATTACAGCAAAAAACAATGCATTACAGTAATTAATTACTTTTGTACCGCGTTACTCCCAACACTGACTCTAACTACTCGACAACCCGCTATACCTCAAGAGCTACTCCTGCCCACTTAATAACCCTTGGGTATCCCTATGACGTTTTTTTATTTTTTTTTTGTGCTGAGGATCCCCAGTGTTTCTTTTATTGAAGGGATGCCCCGGGTTCCCCCAAAAGGGGGCTGAGCTCCCCTGGAAAGCCTCAAACGACACACCAAGGAAAAAGAAAAAGAGTCCTGGATTCGAACATCTGGAAGGGGTTCCTCCATAGACTGGCTTCGATCAACTTCAGAGATCACTTGAGCACCTTCGTGATCCAGGAGGAGTTTAAAGTAGGAACACTGCTCCTCCTCATCAAAAAGAGTTGGTCAAGGTAGTCTAGACAGCAACGGTACTTACTAGTCGCTGATAGAACAGATCACTTCAGAGTGTACGAAACAGTCCAGCGAGGAAGATTGACCACTTTGGTTTCAGAGCATCAGCTTGTTAGTGTGGTAGACGCCTCCGGCTCTGGAGCTTCTGCAGCACATTTATTACCTCTGATGGTCATGGGGTTGTAGGTTTGGTTAGAGGTGGATCTATGACATCATTCTTCAAATGGTTACCTTCTGTCAATGTGGACCAGGTCGTAGTTGGATGAATAATTCATTAAAAAAAGCACTCGCTGTTATTTGAAAGTAATTTTCTTTCCATTAAAAATGTTCTTTGAAACACACACACACCAAATATGGGGAGATGTGTGTGTGTGTGTTTGTGTGTGTGTGTGTGTGTTGTGGGGGGTGAGATTGTTTTACATTAAAAAAGAACAAAGACAGCGTGATAGAAATAGGCCTGTTCCTCTGACAGTCACGTTCCCATGACAACATTAGAAGCTACCGGGTGACAGAGGCGGAGACGTGCTCACAAGTAATGCCAGAGTTGTGAGGATGCATACAAACACACTCGTGTACTTTTCCTTCTTCTCAGCTGGAGTCTCCACTTTCTGCACCGCCTCGTGTTTGTTCCTTGTCCTTCTACATGGGGGGGGGGGGGGGGGGGGGGGGCATAAAATTCCTTCAAGTCAGATTGTGACTTACATCTCTGCCTGTGTTGTTTTCCGAAGGCTTTTCATCCTTTCTCATTCTTTCTCCTCATCGCAGCCCACTGAAAGACCCAGAAAAAAATACTGTTACATTTTCAGAAAAAGATTTGATGTAGCTCACAAATTGGTTCCTGTAGTTCTGTATATATTTAAAATACTCCTAAACAGGGGCGGATTTAGGACTGAAGAAGATCCGGGGCTTAACACACACGCGCGCGCACGCGCACTCACGCACGCGCACACACACACGCATGCGCGCACGCGCACACACGCATGCGCGCACACACGTGACACGCCTTAGTCAACATCATATATATATATATATATATATATATATATATATATATATATATATATATCTTGAACCACATAATGTTTAATCTGAAGCTACATATTAAGCATATTCAGGCCAGAGTATTGTTCCTGTTAGTGTTTAGTGTGAGATGATAGTAAATATTCCCTTTCTTTCTCCAACAACTTTACCTGATAAGCTAACTTTAGGCAAACCAGCAGCACAACAAATATTTTCAAATAAGACTCACAAACCTGAGTCAACACCAGTCTCATCAGAGCTGGGGTTCTGTTGTTGTACTTTTGGTCTAAAAAACGTCCTTATGTCCATCTTCACTCATGCGTTTCAGACAGAGAGTGTAGAAGAAGCCGGCTGCTGAAGGGCTTCTCTTCAGTGGTGGAGCCTGGAGGCTCAGGCAGGCTGCATACCGACTGAGTGGCCTAGTGGTAGAGTGTCCGCCCTGAGGTCGGGAGATCAGGGGTTCGACTCCTGGTCGGGGCATACCAAAGACTTTGAGAAAAATGGGGCCCAAAGCCTCCGTGCTTGACGCTCAGCATTAAGGGGTTGGATTGGGGGGTTAAACCACCAAATGGTTCCCGAGCTATTTGGACCCAGGGGATGGGTCAAATGCGGAGAATAAATTTCACCACACACCTGTGTGTGTGTGTGTGACGACTAAATGGGACTTTACAAACTACTGCCAGCTGCGCTCTCTCTGTTGGACTTTGGTACTGCATGTTACTTCCGCGATTTAGATCCGGGGCTTCAGCCCAAGTAGCCGGGCCTAACGCCGCCCCTGCTCCTAAAAACCTGCATAAGGTTGTGTTTTAGACACTTGTGGAGGGTTTTTGATATTAGCTTTGCATGGATGCCAATGCTGTCTCCATGGGGGTAACAAAATTCTTCCTGAACGTCTGCATTGACGTTCCACAGAATCTCGCCAAAGAGAAGCACCAAAGGTTCCATAAAGACGCCTGGATTTAATTCCTGCATCTATTACCGAGAGGTTAACAGCTGTAGTTACTTTCCTTTGTTCTTGTTCTAACACACAGGGGGGAAATCTGATCAATCAATCAATCAATCAATCAATCAAAGCTTTATTTATAAAGCGCCTTCCGCAACCCTGTCAGGAAGCCCAAAGCGCTGAACATGGTACAGTTGTAGGTAAATATATTGAATAAAGCTACAATAAAAGCAATTCAAATTACAAAATACAAATTACAAAATACAAATTACAAAATACAAATTAAAATACAAATTACAAGATAGAAGAAACATTCAAAGCACAAAAAGAAGAAAAATACCTTAATTTGGTTGACATCCAGGCGGAGCCTGGAAGTAAACGTAAGAGAGTAATGTCTTAAGAGGTGAAGCAAATTGCTAAAACTGGAGTGAACATCTGCGCGGCCTATACTCTAGTTTGAGGTAGCTAAAGCAGGCTAAAAAACCAAAGACTGATGGTGACCTGGCTTTGTTGCTACTGGACTTGTAAACAACAATATTTTTTGCCCAACGGTGTGGATCATTTTACTTGGTGTTAGCGCTAGCTGCGATAGGCTGCTGCAGGGTTGTTTACAACAGTTGTAATTCAACTTTCAACCAGTAGGGCGGAGGAGCAGGAAACTGCTCTGTGTAACTCTACCAGGGTGGCCCAACGGCTTTCTGATGGGAATGTCGGGTTGCTTGTATAAAAGTGAAATGACCCACTTGTCTTGGAACAAACTGGCGGAGCAGCATGTTGCGTCCCAAATTTGGGCCTGATGTTAAGTGAAAAGTGACAGGATGCCCAAAGTCGTTAGGGTTTATCCTGCGGGGAGCTCAAATGCACCTCGGTGCCAATCCATGTAATTGTAGCTGAAGTGGATCAAAGTGGTACAACCATAATCATCCACAACAGACTCTGCTTGTGTGGCTAGAACCAGCGTAGTCATCCAGAACCTCCATTAAAATGTGCCCTTACAGCTTTTCTCCCACTTGCTTGGCTGTGCTGACACAGAGATAAACAAATGTGGCTGAACATCCAGGTTGCCTCTGAGCTGCGCACGAACCCCACTGAGGACCAGGAAGTCATTCTAACAGATAATCCAATAAGCCGGTGCCATCCTGTTCCTGGCAGTGTAACCTGGTGAGTGAGAACAGCAGCTGGGAGGTGACAGGAAGCGTGTCTCTTCACCTCTCCGAGCCACACCGGCTCCCCGACAGTCACAACTACCGCCTCCCGCCAAGACATTCATTAACCCCAGAGGAGGGACAGCGGGAGGAAAGGGGAGGACGGGAAGCAGAAGATGAGGTGAGTGTCGTCTCAGTGGGAGAAAATGAATAAACGCACAGTGAAGATAAGAAGAGGAGAAGGTTCTGAGAATGAGTAAGCGGCCCAATTAGAACCACCTGAATCCTCCTCATTCAAACATCTTGTGACCATCATAAATCCCAGCATTCACAGGCATCCCTGTCTAACAGCAGGATGATACCAAACCAATCCAGAGCCCAATGATGAAAAAGAAAAGTAGTGCTGCGGTGCATTTGTTGTTGAGTCTGAGAAGAAATGACTTCCTATGATTCGAGGAAACTTTCCAGGTACGATAACGGCAGCCGAGAAGTGACAGCGTGATTCTGAGGAAGAGAGAGAGGAGAAAAGTCGTTCAGCAGAGAAACTGTGAGTGACGTTAGCGTTAAAAGAGGAGCGCAAAACTTCTGGGCTGCTGGTGAGTTTGGAAGAGAAAGTACGGTGTGTGTGTGTGAGTGTGTGTGTGTGTGTGTGTGTGTGTGTGGGGGGGGGGGGGGGGGGGGGGGTCTGAGGATGAGGATGAGAGAAAAAGGCTGAAAGGGAAAACAAATGGCCATGCCTGTGAGACTGGAGCTCTGTGGTATTTTAGCTGTCAGCCAGAGAAGTGAAAAGCCACAAGAACACACACACACACACACACACACACACACACACACACACACACACACACACACACACACACACACAGGCTCAGAGGAAACACTGTCTGATCCCACAGTGAGAACGAATGGAAGGCCACTGCTCACATGAGGCCAGCGGCTCTCTGTGGCTCTGCCACCTGAGCAGGAATCACCTGTAGGTGGCACTATAGCACTGCAGAAAAGTCTGCTGCTGTACTGTACTCACATGTACACGCTGTGCATTCTGGCCATCTACACACTCCATGATGCACACATGTGAAATTACTGGTCCTTTGTGGAGTTGAAAAGGACCACAGTTCATTTGCACATGTGTGTGTGTGTGTGTGTGTGTGTGTGTGTGTGTGTGTGTGTGTGTGTGTGTGTGTGTGTGTGTGTGTGTGTGTGTGTGTGTGTGTGTGTGTGTGTGTTTCAAGAAGCTGCTGAGAGTGTGTACTGTAACCAAACTCCTTGACAGATTTGTCACTGGATAACAATGGAAGATTATTTTCTTAGTTTCTCTGTGTGTGGCCTGACAGCAGGGGACCCATGCATGCATACACACACACACACACACACACACACACACACACACACACACACACACACACACACACACACACACACACACACGTTAATCTACATGCAGAGGTAACACATGCTGCTGAGACACAGTTAAACCCCTGATTGTTATCACAACTCTTGTGTAAAATGACACCTCATCTGCTGCCGTCTGCAAAATGTCAGCAGTGCTGTTGGAAGCAAACACGCTGTCATTGTCTCGCTCTTTCTCGTGTACCTGCAGGCTTCTGAGCACCATGAGACCCTCTCTGATATGCAGCCTGAGTGTAATGCAACAAAATATTGAAATCAACTGCAACATTTGATCAGATTTAGATAGATGTAGACAGTGTAGATAGCCTTTATTGTCATTAAACGATTGTCCATTCAACAAAATTTCCTAGCGCTTCACTTTAGGTGTCCACTAAAAATGCTAAAAGAATAGCCACAACAAGTACAATATGCACCATGCAATAAAAACAAAGACAGTACAAAATACAATAAATAGTATCAATGTAGTTGATTTTTCTGTCCATTCAGGGTTCTAACAGCCCAGGGAAAGAAACTGTTCCTCAGTCAGTTGGTCCTGCAGCTGAGGGATCTGAACCTTTTCCCAGAGGGCAGCATGGCAACAAGGTAGTGGTTTTGGTGGCAAATGTCCCTGGAGATGGTCCTTGCTCTAGTGAGACGCCTCTGCAAGGCAATGGTGTCCAACGAGGGGAGGGTGCATCCAGTCACCTTTTCTGCCGCTCTGGTATCTGGTTTTGTCAGCTACTCTGCACCCTGCGTACCACACAGGGATAGCGTAAGTCATCACGCTCTCAATGATTGCTCAGTAGAAAGGCACCAGAAGGTTGGTCTGCAGCCTGTTCCACTTCAGGATCCTCAGGAAGTGCAGCCGCTGTTGTGCTTTTTCGACCAAGGCAGTGGTATTGATTGTCCACGACAGATCCTCAGAGACGTAAATCCCGAGAAACTTAAAGGAGGGAACTCTCTCCACCTCAGCTCCTTTAATGCAGAGAGGGCGGGGGGCATCCTTACTCCTTCGGAAGTCAATTACCATCTCCTTGGTCTTCTTGATGTTAAGAGAGAGGTTGTGCTCATCACACCATTCTGATAAATGGCAAACTTCATCTCTGTATGCAGCGTCATCCTCTCTCTTTAGCTCCCTGAACCACTCTTTCACAATTTCAGCCCGATGATTCCTGGAATTGTCATCTTGGAATATGGCCGTGCCATCAGGGAAGATGGAATAACCTGGCCATTCAGGATATTCAGGTAGTCAGCTGACCTTATTCTTGGCGCACATCCTGTTGATGACCCTAGACCTGACCAACTGCAGCAAGCCCAGATCATAGCACTGCCCCCACAGGCTTGTACAGTAGGCGCTAGGCATGATGGATGCATCCCTTCATCTGCCTCTCTTCTTACCCTGATGCGCCATCACGCTGGACCAGGGTCCACCTGGACTCGGACCAGTTTTAATAAAGCGTTGGTCAGTTCTGAACCCAGTTTTAGTCGTTTCTGCATCTCCTTAGATGTTTCCTCTGCTTGATGCCAATGATCTGACCCTTCTCACACAGACTGACATCTTTTCCGCGACCAACAGATGTGTCTCACTGCACCAGTTGATGTTAAATGAGTTGTTGCAGCTGACTATGCCTTTTATCAGTTTGTTAAATCGGAAATTGATGTATTCATTTCTTTGTTTGATTTACTGTGTTTGCTGTTCTTGTTTCTGTAAAGCACTTAGGATTGCCTTTGTGCTTGAAATGTGCTGCACAAATGAAGCTGCCTTGCCTTGAAAGATAATCGCTCATGCAGTAATTATCCAACAGGTGGCTCCTACCTGTTTGCTTAGTTGAATCCAGGATTGAGACTCCTTTTTTTGGCTGAACTGTGTAATTTTTTAGTTTTTTCCCCCTTTGAGAGCCATTCTAAATTAAATGTTTGGATATAAAAAAGGTAAAAAATGACATAAACCCATGACAAAATTGTGATCCTGGTTTCACTGGAAACAACAAACATACTTCAAGGAAGAGAATGAGCAAAATAAAATTAAAAAATCAGACAATGAGAAGAAAAAAAGGGATGATGTTGACCTGCTGAACCATGATGTGTCCCTTGAAGGCCTGGGGAGTTGTGTTCAGAGGAGATGCGTTGACTAGAGAGGAGGAGGGGTAAGGTTGGTGAAATAGATGACTCGCTCAGGGCAGTACACACACTCAGAACAGACGCAACCACAGCACTTCCTTAATAGTGTTCCTAACACTGTAATAGTGGAACACACCTGCGGGGTGCGCGTGTGTTTGCGTACGCGGCCGCATGCATGGATCCCGATCTCTTTGAACTCTTCTAATGCTAAAAATGAAGTTAGAGGTTTCTGATCAGCAGCTTAGGAGTGGAAATTTGTCAGGATGAACGCACGCACACACACACACACACACACACACACACACACACACACACACACACACACACACACACACACACACACACACACACACACACACGAAAATCTTTTTTATGTGATAGAGGGTTTAAACCATCAAAGGCCGATGGATAGACCACCACGTCCGATTTAAGCATTTACACAAACACTGGGATGCAGGATCTTATTCATTTTCTGTATTAAATGCACACTTTTCTGTTTTGCTCGCTTTTAGCACGACCCTACTGTCCTTTAGTAATTCCCTGTAGCTAAATAAAATGGAAAATGACCTCCTTGCCGTCCGTTCATCTTTTTAACTCCTTAAGCCTGAGCCATGCTTCTCCGTCAGCTCCAACAGGGAGAGACACGCACGCACGGACGGAGACATTTTGCCCTCATACTTCTTCGTCTCCTGGAGAGTGTTGCAAAGCAATTCCTTGCCAGGACAGCAGAGGGCGTAGCGCTGTTCTGTGGTATCCTGTCAAGTATCGGTCCAAGATAGTGTGTTTATATTGTGTTTTTTGTATATAAGAGCCTTTTTAACACTGACAAATTTGTCTCTCATCCTCCTCCACCTCTTCATGCACTCGCCACCTCTAAACCCACGTTTCCTGTCATTTCCGTCCACGAATAAAACGCTTGCTGTGCATCTTTTCACTCCTCCAGTCACGGGAGGATTAAACGTTCATATTTTTAGAGTTTTTTCACGAGGTATTCTTCAATCTTCTCCGTGCCTGCCGCTAGTTATCCTCGGCTCTCTTTATGTTTTTGAGGGTGCAATGGCGACGGTGTAGACGACAGCCGCGTCCTGACCAATCTCAAGCTTGCGTTCTCCGTCTCGATGGACGGATGTTTAGAAAACAGAGCTCTGTTGATATTAGCTTTACAACAACAGAGCCAAAACAACCAAAACAAAGGGGAGACTCACCTCTTATATCAGTAAGAATCCGCGCGTTTTGAGCGTTATCCGTTCTTTCATAATCCGTTGTTGAACTGTGATCGGCAGAAGCTTTTCTGATCTCCTAACACATGGATGTTCTATTTCCTGATCACGTGACGTACGCGGATGAAGATCGGCTTTAGAGCTGAGATGTTTGTTCTCACGGTGCGGGGGCTCGTCCGACGCCCACACAGTAAAAACATGCAAATGACGACTTTAGTCGTCATTGGCAGTGAATGAGTCAAAAAATGGGACCCAACGTCTCCCTGCTTGACTCTCAGCTTTAAGGGACTGGGTTGAGGGAAAAATCCACCAAATACGTTGCGAGCATGGCTGCAGTTTACCGCTCCCCACGGGGATGGCTCAGATGAATTTCACCAGTGTAGGATGACTAATGGGACTTCAGTTTTAATTATTTTAACACACTGGCTCAGAAAAATGATTAAAAATTCAGAAAACACGGCATTGTGTAGCTTTAAGTGCACCTTAACCAAACAGAAAGCTTCTATCTTTATCTTTACCTCAGAATCCTCAAAAATGGAAATTCCTCCAGACAATGAGACAAGATCAACAGCAGTTGAGAGTTTAAAGTCAGATTCAGTGTTAGAATTATGACCAGGATCCTTTAAAATCCCCACCACGCCTGTATCTTTTGGGCAAAGCGGCTGATCTAAGGGGTGTGTACAACTTTAGCAAATCAATCAGCAGCAGATTTGTAAAATGGAGTCCACTGTTTGGACCGTCGGAGTGATCCACTTAGAACAGAAGGGACGTTCGGGGGAAGAGGCCAGCATCTGTAAGCAGCCAAGACTCAGTCAGTTGTTTGAGTATTTGTCCTACAAACTGATATCTTGGCAGTGTGACCACCAGCTCTTTCTCGTGTTAAAGCACCAGTACCACCACTGATTTACCGCCAAGCTGCTGCATGTCTAGCATTCACCACGAGTCTGTTTGTGTGCAAACGGATGACTGAGCAATAAAGGAAAGTGGGATTTTAAAAACTTGAAAAATCTGGACTACTGACATCTCTAACCTTGGCAGATGCATTAGCGTTGTGTAACGCTCGCTAAGCATAATATGCTGCCCTGGCCATGAAGCGGTATAGCGCCATGTGAATTTACACCTCAGCTCTAGTTTTACATGCTTCCAAAATGCATCGAGGCCAGCAGCTCAAGTCAGGCCAGACAGGAAGTCAAACACAAATGCAACGCGACATATCCTGCAGTTTTCAAAATAAGACACATGCAAATGTTCAGTAGCTTAACTAGTAAACCCCCTCTACAATGAGTGGTGCAGTCAGCCCATGGTGAACAGCATCCCAGCAGGAAACCTCCATGAATCATACAGGGTGTAAATTCACTTGTTACAGAAACACTAATTAACCCCTAATTAGAACCTTACTGTTGTAAGAGCTCATTTGAAAGTGGGTGGCTATACGTGTGTATATATAAATTATGTCAAAGTGTAAAGAAGTGCATTTGTCAGGAACTCCTCCAGCTGACTCCATTTCCCAACATTCCCGCCACCAACGTGGCCGCCGACGCCATCACGCCGACACTATAAACAGAAGTGCCGGCGTTTCATTCATTACTCTGTCATTGTTCTCACCAGACATTGAATCGAGTTCTCAGGCTTACCAGCCTTCAAACCTTCAAACCTAACCTTAAGGATATAACCACGCTGTTTACCTCCACCACTCCGCGTCTGGGCAACAGACCATCTCAGCTACGCTTCAGCTCTGCCACCAAACCTGACAGGATGACAGAGTCATGAATGAAACGCCGGCAATTCCGTTTAGTGTCGGCGTGATGACGTCGGCGGCCACGTTGGTGGCGGGAATGTTGGGAAATGGTGGCGAAAATGCTGGGAAATGGAGTCAGCTGGAGGAGTTCGTGACAGCATTTACCGTTTAGTGATTTATGCAGCTTTTTATGGACAGGAATCAAAACAGGAAATATATAATATGACATTTATTTAATCCAAACTATATATATATATTAATTCAAGTTCAGAGGAGTGAGGAATCTTTTGTATGCATCGTCTTCTGGGAACTCCTGCCTTATTCTGGAGACAGCACATGACGGGATGACAACACGAATGTGCTGTCCCAGGTAACCCCAACACCACCTGACCACATTCCGGTACGCCAGATGTCTGTAACAACTGAGAAAGAGGTGGTATGAGTTATGAATAAAGGATTCATAAAAAAATTAATTTGACAGTTGTCTTACCCGTTGAGCGTAGTCTCCTGCATCTCCCCATAGAGCTGCATGAAGGTGCCATAAACTGCCTGCAACACGTAGGGATTCAGAGCAACAGGCTCAGAACCAGGATGCTCAGTTATGCAGGAGGTTACACCCACTTGCTGACACCTGAGCATTACCTACGACAAAGAAAAACTGATATCAGTAATTAAAGCAGGGCTATAAGTTCAATATTAGTATGATGTTAGTGATTGTGTAACAAATGTGTGCATTACAGAATGCTTTTCTCATGGTGGGGTACTTTTATTTTTATACCTTGGGCGTTTCTCTGCAGCACACATTTTCTCTGGCAGACAATGATGTGCAGTGGCTGCAGGTGCACCTGTTGAGGCAGTCATACGATATTGGTTTTAGCTAAGCGAAATGCAGCTTTAGCTGTGACAAAAAAGCTACTTACCACTCAGAGACTGGACCCATTCGATGCCGTGATGCTCCTGCTGGCTCGGCTCCAGGGGACTCGGACAACTCACGAGCTAGTGGCTCAAAAAGATACGGTTCAGGACCGCTTGCTTCCCCCAAAAAGCCCTCCTCCCTATCCTCTGGGGATGAAGGTGGAAAAAAGTCCTCCACCTCGAATGACTGCTCTGAGCTAGTGTCGCTCTCCGTCGCCATCTGGCTTCAAGTTTGTGTATGTCACTCACGGTCGTAGCTCCGCCTTCTCGGTCTTACGGGAAACGCCTCTTGGTGCTGCATTTTTCAAAAATGAAATGTGGGTGGAGTAAGCCTCTGAGGGGGAATTACCACTTCTTCAAGGGAAATTCTCCCTCTTTCTTTATCTACAACAAATATTCAAACATAAAAAATTAGAAAATAGGAAACTTACGTTTGGTTTATGCTTGACGCGTCCGCGAGGTCCGCACGGCTCCGCGCGGCAAAATTGCGTCATTTTAACAACCACGCCCCTCCACCGCGCCTCCACAACGGCCCAAACTTTCCGCACCGCGCACCTAGGAAATTTTCTAACCACGCGGACGGTTGGATGTGGAAAAGCATGGCGGTCCAGCAAGAACTAGTATGGCAGAGGTTCGTAAATACAGACATTTGTATGATTCAGCTCTCAGAGATCACCGTGATCAACATGTTGTTAATAATTCTTGGAGAGAAATAGCTCGCACTGTCGGAAAAGACGAGGACGCTGTTAAAAATGCTGGAATGCCGTGTTGTAAACAACAGTAATTTCTACGTCTACTATGGTGTGGTGCTGGATGCATGCCGTAGAGCTCCATGCTGCCCCCTACAGTTTGGGAGAATATTGGCTCACCGCAGAGACAAGCCGCATGAACCATAAACGCTGCAAGTTGTGAATTGCGTTCCAGCCGCGAGCCGCATCACCAAGTGGAAAGTGAATGCGTCAAACATAAACCAAGCTCCTGGGTTAGAGTTCCGGTTAGGGTTAGTCCTTCATTTTGGAATTAGGCGATATTTAATTTATTGTTTTTTGTTCTTTTGCATCTTTCTAGTCTTGGTATTTTTAGTTGTGAATGTGTTTTATTGGATTTCTTTGATCTTAAATATTGAAAGTAACACTTAACCATGGACGTAATTTGGGGGGGGACAGGGGGGACATGTCCCCCCCACTTTTTCCAAAGTCAAGTTTTGACCCCTGCACTTTTTACCATCCAAAAACAATATTATGCTATATTAAATTGACACTGGTTGAGCTCTAGGACCAAGCAGAAAACAACTGTTTGTGTTGAAGCCTGTTTCCCATTAGAGCATACTGTATAGATACCCCCCCGCCCCAGTGTCCCCCCCACCTCTAAAGTGAAAATTACGTCCATGCACTTAACAGTTACTAAAATGTTACTTTAAATCAGTCTCTTTGTTTTCAAGTATTTTTGTTCCCACTGTCACTGTTTATTGATTTCCTCTCGGCACCCCAGATGAAACTGCTCTTGTCAAACCTGTTTTCCATCAGTCAATCAGTCCAGCTGCACTCAATCACTAATCACCTTCCCAGTTATATAGTCCTCAGTTTCTGTAGCTCTGTTTGATACTACTGTCCCACGTTCGGTTTGTTGTAGCAGCTGATACCATCTCAACTCTTCTGAAGGGTCCTTTAGAGCAGTGGTTCCCATTCTAGGATCTGGGACCGCCCAAAGGGGTCAAGATTACTGGGGGTCCCCACAATTTTGTGTGTCTTAGAAAATCCCAATAACACGCCCAATTGTATAATCAAACCCTGTAGAATAGTTGCAACTGTATGTCTGCATAAAGTCTTTAATTAATCACATTTAATGAGTGAATGCGGGCTGAAGTTGTGGTTGGGGTCCTGGCTTATCTTGGACACAGGCGAGGGGGTCTTCAAAGGAAAAAGGGTTGTGGAGAATGCTTTAGAGGCTCCATCGTGTCCACTTGCCTTTACTTAGCTCCTAAACATTCTACCTGAAGCCGTTTTTGTTCCGTGGTTTATCACACCGCTGTAGCGGTGTGGTCCTCACAGTTAGTGATCACCTCCGACTTGAAAAAGGATGCATAATAGATAAGCAATCTGGCAACCCAGTCCAGTTTTTAAATCCACGCTGGAGCAGACATTTCCATCAATTTAGCTGGTTTGCAAATGAGTGCAGAGTAGAAGTGAGCCTCGGCCGTGGGGTCGCAGGGGGAACAGAGGTTCACCTGCTGTGAAAGACTTTTGATTTGAAATGCTCCTTTTACTTTTTATTCATTTCATTTCTGCATCACATCCATTCTTTCATTGCAGACCCAGCTTTGCCCTCTTCCCACCTGCACGTGCTACACCTGCTTCTCGTGTGTTGTACCTCAAACTCCACTCTCATATTTAACCTTCCTGCATTTGTCAGTCTGTCCATCATCATTCCCTGTCTTGTTCTTCCACTTTCAGTATCTCTAACACAGCACTCTCTCTCCTCGTAATAACTCTCCTTTCTCATTTCTGCCATCCCTCCACCTCACTCAGTCCTTCTGTCAGTCTTTCTCCTCCGTCCAATTTTTTCCCTCCTAATCCATATTCATGTAATTTCTATATGGCAGCCTGAGGCTGCTGTTAGGGACTGTTACTTTGTGTTAAAGGTCTAGAAAGCCCACCTGATTTACAGTAATAACTTGGGATATGTCCAGAAATAGCATTATCGAGACATACACACACGCACACACACTTGCTAGCTCTTACAGCTACCTTCTGTCCTCCCTCTTACTCACAATTTTCAGTGCACTTATCAGGCTGAGCCACTTTAACATTCAGGGATCCAGATCTGTGATATGTAATGGATCCCAGGGGGAGTCTGTGCAGTCCGTCTGCTGTTGTGTGTTTCTCTGAGTGCATTGGATTCCTTTACACTTGTGTGTTTGAAGCTCTGAGGTAAATGGGGAAATGCAGATATTAAAGAGCCATCAACTCATGCAGCAACGAGGGAGAATTGATTGAATTTGCTCAGAGTTACAATAACTACACAGGCACAGGGAAAAATCAAAGCCCGCTTGATGCACGAGGTGTCATTGCCTAAGCCGTGCAGTAAGCCAGTGGGATTTGATCCAAATGAGAAAAACTGGTCTAAGCGGTACAATTAGCTGGTGTTTTTAGGGATCTTTTGATTTAATCCATCATCACTTGTGGCAACGTTGGTTTAATAATGTCAGTGAGGCCACACGGATGTCAGAGATCCACATGGAGAAAACAGAAACAGAAATAAACGCCATCATTATTTAAGACAATCGGTTCTAGTAGCTGGGGTTTTTCTTTGTGGGTAACATAAAGGCAGCAGACAACGATGCGCACGTTTAATAGGAAATGGGATTGAGTCTAAAAAGTTAAATAGTAATTAAACAAGCAATAAAAACAGACTGAACATTGTCAGCTATCTAATGTAGTTTCAGTCGGTTTCAAGGCATGACTTTTATTCCATGAGGCGTTTAAGTGACGATGTGTATTTTCTCTGGCGAGAGGGGGCAGTACATACCTAAATCATTGCAAGCAAGTGCTGCTTTTGAATAAGACCTTACCAGCGGATGGCCATTAGGGTAAAAATTCCCTGGCAGTGCAGCCTCCAGCGCAATGACGAGGGGTGTTTCTAAATTTCAAGGCACCTGGCCTTGCAAGGCGATGTCTTGCAAGGCCAGGCGCCTTGTTTGCGAGGGTACTGTCCTTCCTTAGTCAAAGAAAACATAAAATGGAACAGACTTGCATCACATGAGTGCGGCTTCCGCTGCGGTCAGGTCAACCTAACCTAACCCTTTCTAAATTATGTAAATATTTGTTTAATCAAATATATAAGCGAGTTGCTACCTGCTAGCCACCGAAGCTGCAACTACTAAGCAACTAACCAACCATAGCTAACTGCTTTTGATGTAAAAAAAAAACATTTTAGACATCAGCCGATAGCTACAATTAGTTAACTTACATTTAAACTTGATATTTGGCCCCGAAGTAGCTGCCGACTTCTGATCTGCCATTCTTTAGAAAACACTGCGGTGTATTCTGGGAAAGTTTTGACCCAGACCAGGCTACAAGGCACCACCCATGCATCCTTACTCAGCTAGCTAAACGGCTAACAAACAAAAAGCAGACGTCTCGGTAGAACATAAATATTGGAACACGCCTTG
The DNA here is from genome assembly GCF_043380555.1 of Nothobranchius furzeri. Classification (NCBI taxonomy): domain Eukaryota; kingdom Metazoa; phylum Chordata; class Actinopteri; order Cyprinodontiformes; family Nothobranchiidae; genus Nothobranchius; species Nothobranchius furzeri. Next base: position 26,984,268 of record NC_091746.1, read on the forward strand.
GTGGTTCCTGATGACATATCTCCTAGGCAACCGGGGCGGGACCAAGATATCAAGATGAGGTTCCGTGGCTCTGAGAAACACCCAAGCATTCCATTTTATCGCTGGCAGTGAGTGAAGAGGTAAATGTGTAAAAGAGCAACGTTTATGAATGGCGAACAATTTGTAATTGTTTGTTTGCCTCTGTCAATCATTCGTGCAGCTTCTCGCTGTATTTCATACGAAAGATCAGACCGTAACTTACACAATATGTCCCCCAGCTCCTGGTGCAATCTACCGTCATCTCCCGCCTTGAGTACTGCAACGCCCTTCTAACTGGTCTTCCAGCCTGTACTGCGAGACCTCTTCAAATGGTCCAGAATGCAGTGGCATGTCTGGTCTTCAATCAGCCAACAAGAGCACACGTCACCCCTCTGTTCACTGAGCTCCACTGGCTACCGTTAGCTGCACGCATCAAATTCAAATCACTAACAGTAGCATACAAAGTCTTGGATGGTACGGCTCCCATCTACCTGAATCTTTTTGTAAAGGCTTACGTCAAGGCTCGGTCGCTCCTGTCATCAAAGGATTGTTGGCTAGCAGTGCCTACACCACGCTCAGGACAATCCTTTCATGTGTCATTCCACAGATGTGGAATGACCCACCAAGCACTACCAGATCAGGTGTGTCCTTGTCAATTTTCAAGAAATTCCTGAGGATTTAGCTCTTCAGAGAGCATCTGCTAAACTAGGACTCTTTCAGCATATGTCCCCCACTCTACTGTTCACACCTAGTTCACTTCCCTTTTTAAATTACTGCCAGGTAGGTGTGACTGATTAGTGTTTGTTAGCCTCAAGGGCAACCTGATATCACTGACCCCTACTTTTCACTAGATGTCAAACAACCGCAAAATGTACTTTGTGGCAGTTAGCAGCAGCTATGGCGGATGCATTCCTTTCAACTGGCTACGTGTCCCAGAAGTGTTTGGAGTTTATTAGTCTATCTATTATGTGCGATGCTTCCAAAACACATCAAACTACCCAGTTCAGACACAAGAGCAGAAAACTTTCAAAATAAAAGCCACAGTCAGATAAACGTACGTCATTTCCAGGTAAACAGCAAATAAAATAAACCACAGACCTTTCCGTATACATGCAGCTGTCTGTCACTTTGTTTGTTATTGTGTGAACGTCCAAAATCACGTGTGATGTAATTCGCTCATGACGTCTTGACCTTATGGGACCAGCTGCATGGAATGCTATCGCTCCCGTTTTGCATGTGAAACGCTCCCGGTTTAGAAGGGAGCTAGCGGGTAAGACGCTTACCATACCATACCATAGTTTATTTATATAGCACATTTAAAATGCAGCATGGGAGCTGCCCCAAGTGCTGCACAGCCTCAACCAAAACACGACCAATCTGAGCAACTAAAACTGAAGATAAAAATAAGGATCAAAAGCAGATAAAACATGAGGAATACTAAGAACACAATTAAACACTAAAACGAGTCACTGTCTAAAAGCCACATCGTAGAAGTTGGTCTTTGAACAAGATTTAAAAACCGCCAGTGATGGAGCCTGCCGAACTTTAATGGGTAAAGCCGGGCGTACACTGTGCGACTTTTTCACTCGCAGCATTCAGCTTCAGCTCAAACTGTACGACTTCCTCGCAGGGCAGATCTCACGAGTCATGTGCTCACACTGCACGACCCAGTTCTCGCATACGACCTGACTGCTCACACTGTACGTCTGGTAGCAACACGTCGGACCTAAAAATAAGCTAAAAATAGCAGTTTTTGCTCAACACGTCAGACTTTTTTTTGTCTTGCCTGTTGTCCTTCAGGAGTGCTGCAGGAGGACACACAGGGATTTATGGGGGCTGGAGGAGTAAAACGAAATAAAAGAAAGTAAATCTGTGTTTTGTGATCAGTTTAATTTGACATGAACACGACAAACACGCTTTCTTGACAATCTTTGTGAGTAAAAAAACGTGTAGAAACAAAAACGAACAGCGTGTGTTATTAGGGAAATAGAGAGCGAGCGGCGCTGATGCAGGATTGCGCATGCGCCGTGAGCGGTTCTGATACTTTTTGGGTCGCAGCTGCTCGCAGCGCCGCTTCAACAGTGCGATACCTCACGAGGGACGAGCAAAATATTAAACATGCCAGAAGTCCGTGCGACCTCACGACTGCTGATCGGCAGCTGGTTACGTGGTGTTAATCGCCTCTCGTGACCCCCTGTACACTATACGACCGCTCGGCGCTAAACTCGCCCCGATGTCGTGGATTCTCACACGACTGAAAAATCGGCTCAAAAAAGTGAAAAAGTCACACAGTGTACGCCCGGCTTAACGCGTTCCATAGCTTCGGGGCAGCACGTACAAATTCTCGTTCACCCCGTGATTTGTAACGCATCCGGGGCGTGCAAAGCAGCAGGTCAGCTGACATCAATGTGCGCGTTGGTTCAAAGGGAGTGTGCAGGTCAGTGAGATAGGGAGGTGCCAGGTTGTCGAGTGCTTTAAATACAAAAGTCAATAACTTAAACTGTACTCGGAAAATGACAGGGAGCCAGTGAAGAGGTGACAGGACAGGAGTAATATGGCTACATCGGTGCGTATTTGTTTATTACATTACCGCTTTCGTGTCCGGTGGAAAGTTGGGGTGAGAAACACTTTAGGGGAAAGGAGGGAAAATAATCAGAACATGTGCAAGAAGACTTTATTTGCCAGTGAATTTTCACTTTTCACTTTGAAAACAGATTTTTGTCGCTTATTTCTTGAATCAGGATGGTTTGGGAATAAAGGAAAAATGGAAGGCAAATATTGTACTAGAGGCTGAGTCAAGCCTTCAGTTTGAAAACCTTTTAAGTTGCTCGTTGAGAGAAAACTCAAAATGATTAATTCCTCCCACAAAACGTGGCACCCTCCTGCAAACCGAGCACCTTTCAACAATCCCCCCTCTAAGCTGCTGCTGGTGACGGTTAATTACTCTGAAGGTTTTAAACAGTAAATGTTTTATGCCGTTCTCTACCACACCTAAAGCCCCCAAGCAGCGTTCACACCGTGTGAATTTTTAATGAATACAGCTTAATTAAAACTTGGTTGAACTTACATAAATACCACGGCGTGACTTTACAGCGGATCCGCGCCATTCACCTTGAAATTCAGCGTTTGATAGTGAAATTAATTGAGCATATCTAAATGGGATAAGCGTTAGAAACGCATGCATGCGGCCGAGCCGCGAGTGCATCTTTACTCTGACCATCACAAACACAAGAATCTTTCAAAGGAAACAAAAGCAAATAAACCAGCTGAACGAAACAAGGAAGGTGTTATCTCCTCCCTAGAACGGTTGAGACTCAATTAAAAGTTTCCGTGTTCTGCTAATGACAAATCACATCAGTGATGAAGGAGTGATTGAAAGACAGAGAGGGAGCCACAGAGTCCCTGATTGCTTTCTGAATGAGGGGAGCTATCAGGACCGGTTTGGGGAGATGCTTTCCTCTGCACCCATGTGACAGCGTTTGTTGGTCTGCACAGTGTTTCCTCTCACATACTGTGCACACGTGCATCAGCTTGTCTCCGTAATACAAAGCCTGTCCTGCTAACAAGAAGTGGGGAGCATCAGCGAGGGCAAGCCTGCGGGATTTAAAAATCAAGGAATAAAGAGAGACAAACAGAGAGACAGCCATCCCCTGAGATGTAATGAGCCCCCTGCCTCCCCCATCCCCGCTTCCTTCCACGTCTCCCCCACTTTGCGTCTTCCTAATGAAAAGGAAAAGACGTACAATGAAAGCTATCACAGAAACACAATAAGGAATCATTACTCTGGCGTCACGGGACTCTTGTTGACTGAGCTGTTTGAGTGGAAACGAAGAATGGGAAAATGTAATTCTGTGATCGCTTGGAGGAAAATTACATTTCCACACATATATTGTCCCAGAGAAAGGGGAAACGGGTTGTTAGCACGCCCGGTGACAGGATATAATGTTTCTTACGTTTTCTAGGTGAACTACAGGAGGGGCTGAGAAGGAAAAACAATCCTATGGTTTGATTTTATTTCAAATGTCTGTATGGAGAGTAGCTGGAAAACGCGAGTTACGTTTTGATCGATTTTGTTTCACACCCAAAGGCGTACTTGCTATGCTCTAGAGTTTCATTAGAGTATTTATTTGGATTTTGGCTGCTTTGTAAGGAGCAGTTTCTTTAACACCTCCAAACCCTTTGTCACCGTGCAACGCCATCCCATAATTGTACATATCCAGTCTGGCCACAACACATAGACAGAGCTCGGTTGTAAGGGTGAATCTACGGTTGTCTTTCAAACTTGGAACTGGACAGCGCCAGGACCAGTCAGAGCTACGAACAACGTGACGTACCCATAGCAACAGAAATCAGTCAACAGTGAAGTAGGAAAAGGAGAGGATAGACCTCTGTCTGCTCATGTTTCACAGAAAGGCCCGAGTCGAAATCATTAACTCATTCACTGCAATTTTTTTACTGTGTGGGCGTCGGAACAAGCCCCCCCCTCCCACCGTGAGAACAAACAGCTCTAAAGCCGATCTTCATCCGCGTACGTCACACGTCACGTGATCAGGAAGCAGAACATCCATGTGTTAGGAGATCGTTTTGGGCCGCTGCTGTAAAAAAAGTGAGGTGCGAACCGGAAAAGCTTCTGCCGATCACAATTCAACAACGGATTATGAAAGATCTGTGGGTTTCCCCCACAGATCACAACATGCCTTGTAGATTATAAATTGTAAGTCGCTTTGGATAAAAAGCGTCTGCTAAATAAATAAACATAAGCATAAGAACGAATAACGCTCGAAACGCACGGATTCTTCCTGATGTAAGAGGCGAGTCTCTGCTTTGTTTTGGTTGTTTTGGCGTCGACATCATCCTAGCGCGCATCGTTCCGTGACTCTTAATAAAACAGTAAAAACGGTGAGAAACGCTGGCAGTGAATGAGTTAAAAGTTGATGCCAAAGCCGTTTCAAACGAGTGCTGCTCCCGATCCGATGCTATCCATGTTGTTTACTCCGTCGCAGCACTGCCGCCATCACTTTAAAAACAAAAGTTCTGCTGCAACAGTGCAAAGCCTGGCAAGTGTCTCTCTACAAACTGAGAGCGTTGTGATTGGCCAGGCCTAAATTTAGCCGAGCCAGTGGTAGACCTGCTGAGGCTTAAGTGAAGCGTGCACACCAACCTGCAGAGCTCAATCTCTTCTAGGCTTGCACAATAACTGGATGATTGCACAGTCGACTGTGACTTCATGCAATCGCAGTTACACTTTTGCACCATCAATTTTGTCATGCGATTCCTGCCACTAGTGTTAAGCTTGGTTTATGCTTGACACATTTACTTTCCGCGCGGTGATGCGGCTCGCGGATGGAACGCGCTTCACAACTCGCAGCATTTATGGTTCATGCGGCTTGTCTCTGCGGTGAGCCAATATTCTCCCAAACTGTAGGGGGCAGCATGGAGCTCTACGGCATGCATACAACACTACACCATAGTAGAAGTAGAAATGACTGTTTACAACATGGCATTTCAGCATTTTTAACAGCGTCCTCGTCTTTTCCGACAGTGCGAGCTATTTCTCTCCAAGAGTTATTAACCACATGTTGATCACGGTGATCTCTGAGAGCTGAATCATACAAATGTCTGTATTTACCAACCTCTGCCATACTAGTTCTTGCCGGTCCGCCATGTTTTTCCGCGTCCGTCCATCCGTCCGTCCGCGTGGTTAGAAATTTTCCGAGGTGCGCGCTGCGGAAATTCTGGGCCGTGCGGAGGCGCGGCGGAGGGGCGTGGTTGTTAAAATGACGCAAAATGACGCAACTTTTCTGCGCGGAGCCGTGCGGACCTCGCGGACGCGTCAAGCATAAACCAACCTTTATGATGTCATGCACTTATAAACTTTCCTCCTTTCTGTCCCCTTATGACAACCGTGCAGCATGTGTTCCATCAAATGCTAAGCAAGCCAAGCTTGTTATGCAGCTCCAAATAGGAAGTGATTCTGTAAAAATTGGTGGAAAATATCAACACATGGTGGAAAACCAATAAGATATCCAGGATGTAGCTAATTTTCCAGCTACAGTGTCAATGCACGATGCATCAGAAAACCCTGGCACTGGTTTTACCAACAAGGAATAGACTACAACAATAATAAAATACACAGCGTAGGCTCGCCATAGCCTCTTACCTCTGTGGGAGCCCTCTGCCTCGGAGGTGGTGGTCGGCTGTTGCGGCCTGGGTGCTCTCCAGGTGTGCCTGGGTGGAGGTGGGGGTCTCCGCCCTCCCTTTCCTGGGCTCCCTGTGTCGGTGCCTCGGCTGCTGCTGTGGATCGATCTGATCCCAGCCCATCGTGTTTTTTCCAGGGGGGGGGTCGTGTGTGTGCCAGAGGATGAGTATTGTGAAGGCGTTTTTACTGTCAGACTGTTTTTAAAATTCCGGGGTTGGGAGGGAATGTGGTGCCTGTTTAGTTTGTTAGGCACTTTGAGTTGCATGTATTGCATGATAAAGTGCTATATAAATAAAGTTTGATTGATCGATTGATTGATACAAAGACTGCCTCCACATGTATGACTGAGTAGGGATTAGCATGGTAGCTTAACATTGATTAAAATGTAATGTTTGACTGCAACAAAAAGCTAATAATGGCTCAAATGGTTGCAGGTGGAGACAGTGAGAGAGCGACGTGCAGGAGTGTGGACGGACGAGGAGCAAAGCCTGTGTTTGAGTTGTGGAGCAGGGTTTGTGGAAAAACACGGAAGAGGTCAAAGACGGCAGCTGTGGATTTATATGCATTCATAGTCTGGATATTCCTGGTACATCCTGGAGCATGAGTGGTGCTTCAACAATCATATTTGTTGGTTTTCCTCCCACAATTTGACCCAAGTACAGTAGAGCCATGTAAGAAAACAACGGCACTAAAAAAAGCACACGCATGGCTAAATGCACAAAACAGAAGTGGCCCGTTCACTGTCCTTCTGGCCAATTCCAACATGGAATGTCGGTGGGAGAGCTGGAAGTTTCCCGACTTCCAGTCAGAAACTCCGAGAACAACCCTTGGGTCAACATTCATTCATGAGGGGAAAGCAGAGGACGAGGCAGATAACGAGAACAAAGAAGCTTTTTTCAGTGGCACAAACACGAGCATGAAAGGAACAAATAGTTTTGTTCTCGGCACGCAGACTTCCGACTCTCAGGGAGCAGGAAGCGGCGCTACAGCGATGGCGACGAGATAAACCCAGTTCCGATGCTTTTATGGGCTTTCAGCAGCCTCCACTCCAGAGCTGGACTTGTTTAAGGACCTGAATGTCGTTGGAGCTGCAACAGATAAACCAGCGGGGCCTCCATAAAACGCAACAGCTCACAAAACGATAAAAAAACAAAAATTCAACAGGCAGAAGGAAAGGGAAACTCACATTATTGGTCCTGCTCCTCAACAGTTGGGTTTCCATCAATGCTCTTTGTTGGGCATTTTAAAATGATGCTTTAGGAAATGTTCAAGCTGAGAGTCTCCACGTTTGCTGGTGGCACGCTCGGCAGAAAAGCAGAATGTAAACCAGCTTCCATGTAGAAAAAAGAACCTTATTTAAACAAAAAATAGTGAATGGACCTAAAAAAACACTGCAGAATTCTGATATGTTGCTGCAAACTTACAATCAATCAATCAATCAAAGCTTTATTTATAAGCGCCTTCCGCAACCCTGTCAGGAAGCCCAAGGCACTGAACATGGTACAGTACAAAGTTCATGAAAGTGAATAAATCAGAAAATAAGAGCAATTCAAATTACAGATGGCAAATTACAAAAAAGGCGAAACATTCTAGTAGAAGACAAATGTGTAAAACAAGGGAAAAAGTGAACCAATGAAAACTGTGAGATGAAATCAACATAAAAGAGGGCCAAATTCAAACACGTTCAGGAAATGCCAAGCGGAGGAGGTGGGTTTTTAGGTGACTCTTGAAGACTGGCAGAGATGGGGACAGCCTAACTGAGGGTGGCAACTGGTTCCAGAGAGACGGTGCTAGGACTGAGAAAGCCCGGTCCCCGCGAGTACGACACCTAGAACGAGGGACAGCGAGCAGGCCTTAGTCAGAGGAGCGCAGAGCACGTGATGGGGAATGTTTGTTCAGGAGCGAGGCCAGATAGGGGGGAGCACCACCCTGGAAGAAATTAAAAAGAAAGACGAGGAGTCTGAATTGTGAGCGATAGCAAACCGGAAGCCAGTGCAGGGAGGCCAGAACCGGACTGATGTGGTCCTGTTTCCTGGTCCCAGTCAGGAACCTGGCTGCGCTGTTCTGCACAACCTGTAGGCAACGCAGTGATGACTGACACAACCCTGCATAGAGAGAGTTGCAGTAGTCAAGCCTAGAAATTACAATAGCATGAGTACCCGCTCCAGGTGGGCTCTCGACAGCATGGGCTTGATTTTAGCAAGGCGTCTCAGGTGAAAGAAACTGGACCGGATCACAGAGTGAGCATCAGGCTCAGACCGTCAAATTTGAGCATCAAATTTAAGTCCAGCATCAATTTTCACCCCCAAACTGGTCACAACTGGTTTTGAGTAGGGAGAAAGAGGCCCAAGATCAACATGACGATCCACGTTCCTGCTGTTGGGGTGAAAAACAATGAGCTCTGTCTTTCCCTCATTCAGATGTAGAACGTTACAGTTTAAGGGAACTGAGATTAAACAATTATCAGACTAAAATCTTGAGAGAATGTTTCTGTATTTGTGGAAAAAGAAAAAACGCAGATTGAATTAACGTTACTTAAACGGGAGGCGGTTGTGGTTGTTCAAAGGAGGAAAATCTCTTTTTTCACTGGAGGGAAATGAAAAGAAAAAACAAGCATTTGTTTCCCCGAAAACGAGCCAGCGCTGCATGCAAAAGAGAAATAAAAGTCAAAGTGCTGCGAATTTTCTTTTCTTTATTATTATTTGTTAAAGAAAGTGCAACGAAAATTCATGAAACAAGACCGTAGGTGCAGACCCAAAGCTCTGGAGCGAGGGGGAACGCCGCCAAAAGCTTTCAAATCACTTTTTATTGTCAGAAGAGCTTTTTATAGCTCACATTTGTTCAAGAATCAAACTTGGGCTTAAAAGCTTCCATTTGCATGTCTTCAGTCTGTCACATAAACCTCTGCAGCATCACAAACACATCATTTATGCGCCTTTTAAATGTCATATTTCATCTCTTATAAAGGACATGCTGTTGAAATATTTGTTTTGATTCAGCCGGAGATGCTAGACAGCTCTGTAAAGAGCTAATCCGTCATTTAAATGGATGTTTTTGTTCGTTGCTCATAATAATTAATGAACCGGCATCCTCTATACAAATGCATCTGTCTTGTTGCCTTTTGTGAGTTTAAAAGTGAGATAATTCTATGCTGAAAAATGAGTTTTAGATGTTTTGGTCAAGTCTCGCCATGAATCTCAGCTCAAAATCAACAAAACGGTTTTGTGCTTTCCGGGTGTTGACGGGGTTTGACGGCCATCTTGAACTGGAAGGACACCAAGATTAAATCCGTATTACATGAACATCTATTGGTTTCTCTCTGGCAATGCAAGGCATTTAACATCTTTTTGTTTTTGTTCAGATGTTAAAGCACAGCTATTCCATTCCGGGCCTGGAGGGCCGGCGTCCAGCACGTTTTAGTTTTAACTTCGCTTCAGCACACCTGTTTTCAATCAGCAGGTGATTAACAGGCTTCTGCAGAGCCTGATGAGCTGCTGCACAGATGATTCATCCACTGAATCTGGTGTGTTGGAGCAGAGAAACCACTAAAACGGGCTGGATTTGAATACCCCTGTGTTAGAGGCAGACTTAGTTTTAGCTTGCTTTTAGCACCCCCCCAGTCTGCTATCAATGCACTGTCATCTAAGAGAAAGTGAAATGTGTCTCCTTGCTGTGCGTTCGTTTTTTAACACCTTAATCTAACAGCTGAAACAACTCCTCAGCCTTCACTCGTGTCTACAGGAGTGAGTCATCACTAAATCAAACAAATCAGCTACATGCACCATCTAAAATATGCAGATATCATGCACTGGAAGCACATCCCAGCGCTAGTAAGTCAGCTAGCTACCATTGACTAACGGGCACAGGTCCAGACACTCTGAAGTTGCATGTGTGGTAACCTGGCTACAGGGGGTGGTGAGGTCTGAGGAACTTTTCATTAACTCTGTAAACCTAGCTTCTCAGTGGCACAGTGGTGGAGTGTCTCCTCATCTGGGACTGGGAGGTCGCGGTTCAAATCCCGTCATACCAAGAGCCAACACCTTTCTGCTTGACGAGCGCAGCCACAGCTGCAGCTCACCGCTCTCCACGGGGATGGTCACATGCAGAGACTAATTTCACCAGTGTGTGATGACTAATGCAACATTTAAAGGGTCATTTTAGTACTAATTGGCTCAAGGAAATAACTAAATATATAAAAACGTAGCATAGTATGGTTTTAAAGTCAGTGTGTGAAAAAATCCAATTCTTACACGCCACACATAGGCAGTCCAGCTATGGCAGCCCACACACATCAAAATGGCGACATGTCATAAAAGATTTCCAGCTTTCAATCCAGTGACCAGGTCTGTTGTTTTAATTTGTATTATTTCTAAATTTGATCTAAATATGTTTTGAATAATAAAAAGTGAAAGAAAGAGGTGTGTCTCATGTGTTTGGAGTAGGGCAAGCAGAAGGAGCAGAATTTCCCCAAAGCAGCAAGGCTGCCATGGAGATGACCAGCTACCAAGATTCAAGATGACACACACCTATGGAGGGTCAACTGCAGTTTGTGTCTAAAAATATGTCAAATTTCAAGCTAATCAGAATACTTGGAATAGACTTTGATAATTGAATTACAATTATCCACTTCGTGTTGTTTTTTGAATTTTTAATTACTTCTTCATGATTTACATAAAATTACACTACATCCGGGAGCGCTGCCTCCCAGGTCACCCACAGTCTGCCTTTCATATCAGCTTCTTTTGAGCTATACTGCAGGTAATTGCTTGTTGATTTACAGGTGCATTTATTTTCTGTGAGTTTGTCACGTCTGAGTGATTCTGCTACACTGTTGTTGTGTGCTTTGTCACTGTTATCTATGCTAGTGTTGCCAGAGTCAGGGAACTCTGCCTACCATAGCACTTAGCTTCTCGCTAATTCGGTCTGATCAGCCGTTAGCATTAGCATTCAAACGCCGCATGATGGCCGTTTCTCTGACGCACATACCGGACAAAAGCAATTCTGTTCATAAATCTGAATTACACCCAGGAACGCCTGAGATTTTTAAATAAACTAATAATTTAACTAGCCAAATTTTAACGCTACTACCCATCAGCTTAGTTGGCCAGAACAGCTACTCTTAAGCACAAGAACAGAAGAGCGTCTGCGAGGTGAATTCCGCAACTTTTACGCTATTCCGACATTAGAGCGAGAGCCCGAGTGGTATTCCGGCAGTCGAAGTGGCTGATTCCCGTGTGTCCTACGCCAAGAGACACGCTTCACAGTCAGACGCTCTGAGCCTGTTAGCTTCTTCAGCTAGGGGCGACAGAGCCGACATCACCCACGGACTTAGGATCCGACGGGGCTGTCTGTCAACCGTTCTTAGCATTGACTGCTTTTGTCATGATTTGCTGCACTATATGTAACAAGCTCCTCGCATGTTTTTATAGTTTGAGCTTATATTTTGATTTTGTTGTGTGAATAGCGTTGTCAACCAGGCCCGTCCATCCATTTGAGTACTGAGCCTTAGTGCGTGACGGATTGACGTCACAGGGGATGTACAATTGCCCCTCCTGCACTGTTGTAGGGGCATATATATCAGTTCAGTTCAGATCAGTTCATTTTATTTCAAACATATACATTCACAAACATTTCATAAAATCATTAAATGCAGTTGTTTGAAAAGGAGTAGGGAGAAGTATATACTTATTTAGCCCTACCCCCTCAGGTTTACATCTTCATCATCCAAATTTGAACAACAAAACATTTACAGTGCCTTCAAAAAAAAAAAAAAAAAAAAAGTAAGATAAAATAAAATAAAATAAAAAAACAAAAAATAATTCTCATGTTCAACTAGAACTATATTTAGATTTGCTAATTTGTAGAAGAGATTAAACATCAGTTTGCATGCTGTCCTGGGTTAATTGCATTTTCTTCTTGGACCTCTTCTTGGACCAAGATGGCGCCGAGGATGGTCGCCCTGGTGCTAACGTGCGTCGTGTTTTGTTTGTTTTTGTCTGTTAATTGTGTGTCAGTGTGCTCTTACACCCGTGAAGAGCTTCTAAGTGTCAGATCATCAACACCAACGGACCTACTTCCAGTTTTTTTAGTGAGTGTGGCGGATTTGGTCCACTTTTTTATTAAGAAAGTGAGACGCCGTAGAAGAGGTAAACGTGCGGGAGTGCTCATGCGTCTAAGGAGACGCGGCTCACGTACGCCCTTACCTGGGATCTTCCTCTCAAATGTCCGCTCACTCAGTAACAAGACGGATGAACTGGCGTTGCTGATGAGACGGAACAGAGACTTTTCTTCCTCTTCTGTCTTGTGCTTTACGGAAACATGGCTCAGCGAGCAGATCCCGGACTGCGCGCTCCATTTGGAGGGATTCCAGCTCATCCGCGCCGACAGACAGCAGGTCTTATCCGGAGGAAAGACAAAAGGTGGAGGTGTCTGCTTCTACATCAACAATGCCTGGTGTTCGGACGTGACTGTGATTTCCCAGCACTGTTCTCCTGCCCTGGAATTCCTCTTCATAAACTGTAAGCCATTCTACTCCCCACGTGAGTTCGCTTCATTCATTCTGGCCGTTGTTTACATCCCGCCGTGCGCGGACGTGCGCGAGGCACAACGTGCGCTCGCGGAGCAGATCCTAAGTGTGGAACAGACCTTTCCGGACTCTCTAGTTATTATCCTCGGGGACTTTAACAAGACAAATCTGAGCCAGGAATTGCCTAAGTACAGACAGTTTGTTAAATGCCCGACAAGAGAGCAGAACACGCTGGATCACTGCTACACCACAGTCAGTGGAGCTTATCAAGCCGTGCAGCGTGCTGCTCTCGGCTTCTCAGACCACGCCATGATTCACCTCATCCCCTCATATAGGCAGAGGCTGAAGCTCTCCAAGCCTGCAGTGAGGACTACTTAAAGTGGACCTGCGAGGCTGTGGAGGAGCTTCGCGTGTCTGGACACAACAGACTGGAACGTGTTTGGATCTGCCACAGACAACTTGGATGAATATACAGACACTGTGACATCATACATAAAATTCTGTGAGGACAGCATTATTCCAACTAAAACCAGGGCCACTTTTAACAACGATAAGCCCTGGTTCACACCCAAACTGAGAGAGCTGAGGAGGGAGAAAGAAGCAGCTCACAGAGCTAAGGACAGAGAGAGCTACAAGGGCGCTAAGTACAGGTTCTCAAAAGAGTTGAAGAAGGCGAGATCTCTGTACAACAAGCGACTAAAGGAGCAGTTCTCTAACAATGACTCCGCCTCTGTCTGGAGAGGGCTCAGGCAAATCACAAACTACAAGCCCAGAGCCCAACATGCTGCTGACGATCTACAACTGGCTGAACGACTCAACTCCTTTTATGCAAGGTTTGAAGTGCAACACCCATCCCCCACACCCCCTACTGCACAGGTTTCTTCAGCCACTCTGGTGTCACATGCCTCCCCCACCACCTTCACCACTGTGAATAGTACAGTCCCCGCTGACCACCCCTCCCCCTCCATTGCCATCTCAGTGAAAGAAAAGGATGTGCTCAGGGTTTTCCGTAAGCAAAACCCTCGGAAATCCCCGGGCCCGGACGGTGTCTCCCCCGCAACCCTGAGACACTGCGCAGAGGTACTGTCTCCAATCTTCACGGACATCTTTACCATCTCCTTGGAGTCCTGCCATGTTCCAGCCTGCTTTAAGCTGTCCACCATTGTTCCTGTCCCTAAGAAACCCCATGTCACTGGACTGAATGATTACAGGCCTGTGGCGCTGACGTCTGTAGTCATGAAGTCTTTTGAGCGCCTGGTCCTCCCTCATCTCAAGTCCTTCACCTCCCCCCTCCTGGACCCTCTGCAGTTCGCATACAGAGCTAATAGGTCTGTAGACGACGCCATCAACCTGGCCCTCCACTTCATCCTGCAGCACCTGGACTCCCCGGGAACCTACGCTAGGATCCTGTTTGTGGACTTCAGCTCTGCGTTCAATACCATCCTCCCTGCTCTGCTCCAGGACAAGCTCTCCATGCTTAACGTACCCAATTCCACCTGCAAGTGGATCACTGACTTCCTGACGGACCGAAGGCAGTGCGTGCGGCTGGGGAAGAATGTCTCCACCATTCAGACAATTAGCACAGGATCCCCACAGGGCTTTGTACTGTCTCCTCTGCTCTTCTCCCTGTACACAAACTGCTGCACCTCGAGCCATGACTCCGTTAAACTGATCAAGTTTGCGGACGACACCACCCTCGTTGGGCTCATCTCTGACGGTGATGAGTCCGCCTACAGGAGGGAGGTGGGACGGCTGGTGTACTGGTGCAGCAGCAACAACCTGGAGCTCAATGCTCAGAAGACAGTGGAGATGATTGTGGACTTCAGGAAAGTCACAGCCCCATCTCTCCCCCTCGTCCTGACGGACACCCCCGTCACCACTGTGGACTCCTTCCGCTTCCTCGGAACCACCATCACACATGACCTTAGGTGGGAGCCATCCATCAGCTCCCTGATCAAAAAGGCCCAGCAGAGGATGTACTTTTTGCGGCAGTTAAAAAAGGCCAAGCTGCCGGCCCAGATGATGGTGCAGTTTTACACGGCCATCATTGAGTCCATCCTCACCTCCTCCATCACTGTGTGGTACGCTGGAGCCACGGTGAGGGACAAACATAGACTGCAGCGCATTGTGCGCTCCGCTGAGAAGGTGATTGGCTGCAGCCTTCCATCTCTCCAGGACCTGTACGTCTCCAGAACTCGGGGGCGTGCAGGCCGGATTGCAGCTGACCCTTCTCACCCGGGACACAGACTTTTCGAGCCGCTTCCCTCAGGCAGGAGGTTACGGTCCATCCAGACCAGAACCTCCCGCCATAAGAACAGCTTCTTTCCATCTGCCGTTAGACTTGTAAATAGCTTATAATCACACAACCATGTTCGTCTGCTGTACTTGACACTACGTCACGTTATCGGCCATGTTACCACTACCTGCCTTTTTTATAGCTGAATGTTTTATGCTAGTTTTATTATATTTTATTCTACTTATTCTATTTCTGAAATGTATTATTCATGTTATATGTGGCACATTAGTACCAAAACAAGTTCCTAGTTTGTGAACTGCTTGTTCATTGGCAATGGCAATAAACCTTTTCTGATTCTGATCTGATTCTGATTTCTGATTCATTCTTATACTTATTTAACATTTCTTTTTTGAGTTTTATTTTAAACTGGTTTATATTACTACTGTCCTTTATTTCTTCTGTTAACTCATTCCAGAATTTAACGCCCGCTATTGAAATAGACATCCTTTTCAATGTTGTTCTTACTCTTTGTACTTTTAAATTCCACTTCCCTCTAAAATTATACCTCCCTTCTCTTTCTAAGAACTGTTTACTTATTTCAACTGGGATCATCCCTTTCCTTGCCTTACATATTATTTGCACTGTTTTAAACTTGACCAGGTCCTGGAATTTTAAAGCTTGCATCTTAATAAAGAGTGTGTTTGTGTGAGCCCTATACCCCTCCTGATTTAATAGTCTAATAGCCCTTTTCTGGATTATGATTGTAGTCTGAATATTACTTTTATATGTGTTTCCCCAAACCTCTACCCAATAACTCATGTATGGTAATAGTAAAGCACAATATAACATATATAATGTTTTCCTATCCAGAAAATGTTTTACTTTCCCCAAGACAGCAATGCCCCGTGCTAACTTTCCCCTCACATAAGTGATGTGTGATTTCCAACAGGCCATATGATCAATGATCACACCAATAAATTTTATGGTATTAACCCTTTATAGATATACATTATCATCACAAATTTCAATGGTAATGTTTTTCTTATAGTTTCCAAATAACATAATTTTTGTTTTATTTAAATTTAAGGACAATTTGTTTCTGTCAAACCATTTCTTTAATATCTTTAGCTCCTGTGTGATCACCTCTGCAACCTGTTGAAATTCCCCACTTGAACAAAGTATATTGGTATCATCTGCAAAAATTACAAACTTTAGTATCTTCGATACTTTACAAATATCATTTATATGCATATAAACATTTTTGGTCCCAATACTGATCCTTGAGGTACTCCACAGTCAATATCCATCCATTTAGATTTAAACCCATTTATTTGTACATATTGCTGTCGATTCATCACATAGATTTTTATCCAATCCAATACCACACCCCTGAACCCATATTTCTCCAGTTTGATTATTAGAATTTTGTGGTCAACAGTATAAAATGCTTTTTTTAGATCTAGAAAAACTCCAAGTGCATACTTCTTGTTATCCATACATTCAGTTATTTCTTCCATTAAATCCATCAGTGCCAAAACTGTTGATCTGTTATTTCTAAACCCATGCTGGCAATTTGCCAACAGATCATGTTTATCCACAAAGTTATCAAATCTTTTTAGGAATAGTTTTTCCAGTATCTTAGAAAACTGGCAGAGTACCGACACTGGTCTATAATTTGTAAAACAATGCTTTTCACCTGATTTATAAATGGGGATAGATAGATAGACAGACAGACAGACAGACGGACAGATAGAAAGATGGATAGATAGATAGATAGATGTGTGTGTATATATATATATATATATATATATATATATATATATATATATATATATATATATATATATATATATATATACAGTAAATCCTCTAATACAGGCCCGGGCCTGTATTTGACTCAAGCTCATCAAGCCCCGGGCCTTTATTGGAAGGAGGGCCAGTATTAGAGGCAGACCTCTATTTATATTTGAGCAAAATGAACTAATGGTTCGCTGGAGTTTTTGACAATTAGTATTGCACCTACATTTTCAAAGTTAAACACATTTCTTTTAACAACGGTAGTTTCTGCTTCAGCCCTCTCCCCCCTCCCCCTGCGCAGCGGCCGCAAACTCACTGATGCGCCTGCAGCCTCTCAGAGTTCCTGCTGCTCTAAACATTAAAATAATTATTTCATTTTCTGTTCCTCACTTCTGATGACCTTCAATGGTGTCTGTTTGTTGCAACCAGCAGGTACAAAAACTAACTTGTTTTTATTTGACTATTTTTCTGTCCTGCCTGTTTATTATCTTCCTGCATCTCCTCTCAATCCTAAAGAAAAACTGCTACCTGGGTTCATATATATTCACCTCATGAGTTACCTTTGAACTGCAGTTCTAAAAGATTTACCGAATGCAAAAACATCAGAGTGCTCGCTGCTTGCCGGCCGCATCAGTGATCGGTGCGTCACCGGATGACAAGGTGATGCGCCCCGCTCCACAGCAAAATGCATCAGGCGCAAATAAAAGACAGAAAACATCAAAGGAAATGAACCGACATGAACGATTGCGTGTTAAATAATTTGGCAACACCTGATTGTTACTGTGGCCGTGCTCAGGAGGCAGATCTACCGACCGCAAAAACAGCGGAGTGCTCCCTGCTTGGCGGCCGCATCAGTGATCGGTGCGTCGGAGGACAAGGTGATGCACCCCGCTCCACAGCAGCGAAACACATTAGGCGCAAATAAAAGACAGAAAACATTAAAGGAAATGAACCGACATGAACGATCGCGTGTCAGTACCGACGCTCTGGCACAGCGCGTTGCCCCCCCCCCCCCCCCCCCCAAGCGCAGGAGCTTGTCACCTGCTGACAGCAGGTTGCTGTCTTTTCCGAGGGCTGCATCTTGCCGGTCATTATCACGTGACAGTGACTAGTCGATGACAGGCATAAAAAGTCACTATAGAGCGGTGAAGTCGACTAGTGACTAGTTCATACAACCCCTGCTACTGCTCCCCAGTGTTCTGCAGCATAATCAGCACGTTCTCTTTGAACTTGATATCAAATTTTCGCCTCCTCTTCGTCTCCGCACGGTTAAAGTTACCCTCGCGGTCTATCACTGGCAAATCAAAAGTGAGACGATGACACAACCGCCCTCGTACTTGCTTGTTACCACAATCCACCTGGTCACAATAAGAGACCGGCCATTATTCACCTCCGCCGACTCCGACACCGGCCAAAATTGGAGACCCGGCCTTTAATTGAATACCGGCCTGTATTAGAGGATTTACGGTGTATATATATATGTTGCCTGAGCCTATTTGTCAATGGTTGCAGTTACCTGACATCACCTGAGATTCATGTTAAAATTTGGAACAAAAGGTGTTAGAGTTTGGGAAGAATCTTTTCAGAACATTGCACCTTCACCTGATGTGGCCTTTAAAACTGCTCAAAAACCTTTTTGTCTTGAACTAAACCGGCGATTGGACTCTTTATGGAAGACCTTTCTTACCAACGAGGCTGAATTAATAAGTCCAACAAAAGCTGAAAATGTGAGGCCTGAAATAATGGAGCCTGCACGCTCCGGTAAGAACATTAATCCACTTCTTTGTCTTCAACTAGAACACAGTTAATTGCTGCTTTATGAAAGTTTTAAATGGGGAATTTTGGAGCTCTGTACAGGGAAGATCCTAAAAAGCTGAAGAGCTTGTATTCTTGAACTAGATGCAGGACACAGTGAGATGACGGAAGCCACCCGCTCATGCCTCTGGCTCTGTTTAAGTTTGCTGGCTCAGTGTTACGCGTTACTGATTTGTTTCAAATGGCCTCTCAGTCCTTTACTTTCCCTAAGCTAAGCAGCTGCTTCACCACAAGGGTCGGCTGGATGTCAGCAGCCTAAATGAATGCTTTGCAGTTCCGATGCTGTTTGGCATGTGCAGAAACCAGAGTGTGACAGTTGGTGAAGGTTCAAGCTTCTCCTGTTCTGTTGCTTTACTTTAAGTCCAGTTGTTGGGGCAGCAGTAGCTCAACAGGTTGAGCGGGTTGTCCTGCGATCGGATGGTTGCAGGTTCGATCCCAGCTCTGGACAGAGATTTCTGCTTTTGTGTCCTTATGCAATACACTTCACCCACCTTGCCTACTGGTGGTGGTCGGGGGGACCGGTGGCGCCTGCGCTCGGCAGCCTCGCCTCTGTCAGTGCGCGTTTACATCGTAGCTCATCACCATCAGTGTGTGTGAATGTATGTATGAATGGATGAATGATACACTGTAATGTAAAGCACTTTGGAGTCCTTACTCTGAGGCGCTATACAAGTGCGGGTCATTTATCATTTATCATTTGTAACTAAACTTCTGCCTGTGGTTTCTTCACATCTATCATCTGATGGTTGGAGATTTAGTAATAAACTGTAATCCAGTAGTTAGTCATTCAAAAAGTAGCTATTTCTAGAGCTGACAATTAGCTTCTAATTCACTGTTAGCATTGTTAGCTCACCGTTAGCTTCCAGCATGCTTCACTCGATGTTAGAGTAAAAAAAAAAAGATGCCGTGGTTTCTTCTGGAGGCTCCGGTTTACTGGCTTCTGTTTTTTAACACCTCTTTTACCTAAATCTTTTATTTTATTTTCTTATTTTTAACTCAAATTAGTCATATTTCATCAGTTTATGAATTTTAATAATTGTATGACAATTTTTTATGTTAATAAATCTCTATTTAGAGCTCATTATGATTTTACGACAGTTTTATTTAGTTTTGATCTATGTTAAGCACTTTGTGATTTTATATCTGTGATAAGTGCTATAGAAATAAAATGTGCTTTCTTTCCCTGGAGCCTTTGCCTGCAGGTATGGAATCATAAATGCCTGCAGTGCAGCGTTAGCTCGCTGCACAATCGGAAGCCTCACAACCTCACTGGTTGTAAACAGTGACTGCGTCTCTAAAAAACCTGACACCCACCCCGCCGACTGCTCTGTTTCAGTACAACCTTACTTCCAACGTGATTAAGATGTTTTGTAATTATTTCACTGAAATATTTTAAATTGCACCTTTAAAGGGACGTTATGGAAGTTTGCATAGGCGTCATTTTAACCGGGGACGCCGGGGACATGTCCCCGGCAAAATTTGTGATTAGCAGCTGTGTCCCCCCCCCCCCACACACACACTTTCAAAAACGCCTGCTGATGAGGATTTTTGTTTTACCAGCTTAGATCTTATACCAGGGGTCGGCAACCTGTTCCCATCAAAGAGCCATTATTACCCATTTCCCACGGTAATTTTGGACGGACCTTAATAAGCAGTGACTTAAGTGAAGCAGGCAGGTCGCGCTAGAAATTTTAGTTTAAAAAGTCATCATAAATGTTTTCCCCCATCATTTTTATTTATAAAATATGAAGTAAAAACTCACAATTTAATTTTCATTCATTTGTCATTAATATGTAGTCTACACCCGTGCGTTAAGTGGACCATCTTCCAGTAAACGCAAAATGTCCAGCCCACCTCTCCAAATGTGTAAAATGTGCGTCAGCCGCTAGTTAGGCGCGCCGCGTGCACCATCAGCTACGTCAGCCCAGACAAGAGCAGAGCAAATAGAGAAAGAATAGAGGATAATTCTGTCTGGATGTGGATGGAGATTACATTTTACAGCAGCCTGATCTAAACCATCACCTGGCTTCTAGTCCATGCTATCAGCATTATTTTAATTGGTGTGTGTGTGTGTGTGTGTGTGTGTGTGTGTGTGTGTGTGTGTGTGTGTGTGTGTGTGTTTTCCACTTCAAACACTGGTCTAACCAACCAGACCAGTGTGTCCAGTAACATATTAATGTTACAATTAAACAGTTTCCCTTCATGTAGGCTAGGAACGTTTCACCTGCCGTGGCCTGACCGCTTCTGCTCCACATAAACTTTGTGCGTGATCAAATGTCTCTACGCGTCATGCGTCGCCATATTAGAGACGGGAACAAGCGCTGTTCAGCCAAAGTTTCATAATTTCATAAAAAGAACATTTTTCCAAGTGACACATCCCTCAGAGAGACCGGGTTTCCAGACTGTTTCAGTGGGAGGAAATCTTATCGCATGCGCCGTGGTTCTGCACTGCGCTGCGAACCCCAGATCTTCAGCTCACTGTCCACTGTGGGCGCTCCGAGCCGCGCTGAACACAGTGTCCAGTATAAAGCTCTGATGTTCTGATGGGAATATTTTACCTCCGCGATGTGCGTTAACGATTAAAATGTCAGCTCATCCATGCGCATCAGTGTGCGTCGGGGTAATTCTTTCAAACCAAGCAACATCCTTGAGTTTATCCGTCAAAATAAACAGTCAAATGGAAATATCTGTAACCTGCCGTTTAACTGTTTTGCCTTCCTGTGAAGATTGTTGCAAAGAGAAACAATTAAACTTGATTAACCCCAGAGCCACCCAGACAACCAGAGCGCATGCGGGAAGGTTCCTCCCACTGAAGCGAGTGTTTTCCAAACCCCGTCTCTCAGAGAGACTTGTCACTTAGAAACTGTTCTCTGATTATGAAACTTTGGCTGAATAGTGCTTGTTTCTGTCTCCAATGTGGCGACACATCCAGGAGCCGTCTGAGGAGAATCCCAGAATCTCACATCCTCTTCAGCTCAGAAGCGCCTATGATTACGCACAAGCGTGACACGTCAACCCAGTCTCACAGTAAGACTGGGTTGGACCTGTTCAGGTTTACGCAGACAATCTTTACATTTAGAATTGGCATACAGGTGTAAAATTAATGCAGTAAAATATAAAGCATTTTATTTAAATATCCATTCATTATTTTACAAGCACAGAGAGCCGCATCAGATGGATGGAAGAGCCGCATGCGGCTCCAGAGCCGCGGGGTGCCGACCCCTGTGCTAGCCTACTTTATTGTCCCCAGCAATTTTTAAACCCCACTCAAGTGTATGGTTATTGTCCCCAGCAATTCTGAAAACAAACTGACGCCCTTGGAAGTTTGACAGCCAAAACATGTATAGAAATAATAAATGTCTTCTTCATACGTTCTCCTGCAATGCCCTGGTCCTGTAGAATGAGCCCTGGCATTTTTACTGTGATTGCCTGTTTTTCTGTAAAATCACAGAAAAAGAGAGATGCTCGGGTCGAGCAGGCTGCTTCATGCGCGTTCACGCTCAGGCATCGCCCGTAGCATTTGCTATCCGTAGATTTAGCAGCAGAGAGAGAGGCAGTGCCACTTTGTCGCTGTTCCTAACGCCTAGTGACAAAGCTAGCTACATTTCTGAGGACCCTTAGCTACTTTCTGTAGAACTTTCTTCTAGATATTTCCTTCAAATTAGCAACAATACAGCCATTTTCGCTCCGTTTCAGCTGTCATCAAGGATATAAAAGTTACAGATACTGTGAATGTTACTAGAGTGTAGCTCACCTAGTAAGACATCGGACTCCCATGCAGAAGACCTGGGTTTGATTCTGGATGTGAACATAGTTTATTTAGAGTTTCTTTTTTACATTAATGGTATATTTTTTTTACAGTAAGATGCCCAAATTTTTATTTGAGACTCGCCGAACGGCATTGAATTCACAGATAAAAAAGATGTGGGTTCAACTTTCATTTTGGAACAATTTTTCAAGCAAGGGAAGGGAATGATCTGAGCATGCAGGAGGACTGACCCATCATAAACCTTTGTCTGCTGTGCTGAAGAGAAAGGTACAGAACCACATTATTTAATTAATTAGCTGCGTGTTCTCTTGTCCTCTGTCCTCCGGGCCACACACACACACACACACACACACACACACACACACACACACACACACACACACACACACACACACACACACACACACACACACACACACACACACACACACACACACACACAAGACTGTCTCAGCTGTTATTTTCGTCAAGGAGTGTGCACGTACAGCATGCGCGCCTCGTGCACGAGCCTACTATTGAAGCTGCCGTTACGCTTTTGGCCTGAGGGGGCAATCGCGAGCATAAAAATTCAAAACTCCGAAAAGTCCCTTTAATATTCCAGCTGGATTTACAGCTCTTTGTTTCCTGATAATTATGTTTTTTTTCTCAATGATTTCTTTCTAATTTTCAAATGTAACATACTGACAGGAACACAACAGGAATTCTGCTCGGCAGACGTCACTGTCCTCTGTAGCTTCACCTGCCTGTCTCCGTCCCTGGTCTGATGGTCCTGGACCTCTACAGCTTATCAGGTCCTAACTCCCTTCATGACCAGAAGTGCCACGTCCTTCCTCAGCATCACTTACTCTTCTGTCTGTAATCCTCTTTGTCCCGGCGCCGTTCCCGCGACACCTGACTGCCCTTTATCTTTCTACTCATCCCCACTCCTTAAGAAAGGGAAAGAAAAACAAACCATTGTGACACTTTTGAGATCTTACACTGGTGTTAAGCTGCTCTCATTCAGGTAGGACGTGTTACCTGTCCAGTTCTGGACGTACCTGGTCCTCCACAGGAAGCTACGTGAACCAGGTCAGCGGACTGTTATTAAATGTGTGCATATACAAATGTATTTGGAGCTAATATTTAAGTCCAAGTCATGATAACATTAATAATAATTTGATGATATATTTGATTTTATCTCTGCAGGAAAAAGGAAAAACAAGCTTTCTTTCATCTTCTTTTAAATTCTTGCTTTTAAAAATGTCATCAGTAATCCGACCACAGCTCGGCACCTGCCGCCCTTTCCGTTCTCAGATAGAGAACAGAGGAGAGGAGAGGAGAGGCAGGGACACCTCAGGGATGTTAACAGACCACCACTGGAAACAGGAAGACGTTACTGAAGAGGACGATGTGTTCTAGAGGGGAAGGGGAAAGTTCAAAACGGCTCTACAGAAACTTTAAGGTCTACTTCTGCCTGCCTGTCTCTCGGAACTGCTGTCTGTGTTGATGTGACCACAGCGGGTGACCTTTGCATCGGAACTCCCAAGATGCAGTTCTTCTGCAGAAGATCCAGGAGAAATTACCTTTAAAGGTCTGCGATGACCTCTGCTCTGGAGAAGGCTGTACCTTCTAAAAAGAACATCTCTCCAGCTGACCTCAGTGTTGCACTTATCTTCATAAACAGATTTATTCATACAGTTTCAGTTGTGCTCTGCAGTGTGGTTCTTTAGGTAAATGCAATTTTAATGATAGTTTAGCATTTTTATTTGAACCTGATGAAAACATTTAACAATCAGATTAAAGCACCAGAACACCTTATTTAGTTATTCATCCATTTTCCATCAGGTCGGATTTCAGAGGTAACTGATTCAGAAGGGAAACCCTGACACCCCCCCCCCCCCCCCCCCCCCCCCCCGACGTGTTCTCCAGCTCGTCCTGACGGATCTGAAGGCCAGAGTGGGTATCTAGTCCTTGATTTAGCAGCTAGCTCTACCCTGGGCTTTCCCGGTAGGATACACCTGGAAAACCTTCAGTGGGAGACATCTTAATCAGATGCATGAAGCACCTCAGCTGACTGCTATCAACGAGGAGGAGCAGCAGCTGCCTGCAATACAGGGAGTGCAGAATTTTTAGGCAAATGAGTATTTTGTCCACATCATCCTCTTCATGCATGTTGTCTTACTCCAAGCTGTATAGGCTGGAAAGCCTACTACCAATTAAGCATATTAGGTGATGTGCATCTCTGTAATGAGAAGGGGTGTGGTCTAATGACATCAACACCCTATATCAGGTGTGCATAATTATTAGGCAACTTCCTTTCCTTTGGCAAAACGGGTCAAAAGAAGGACTTGACAGGCCCAGAAAAGTAAAAAATAGTGAGATACCTTGCAGAGGGCTGCAGCAGTCTTAAAACTGCAAAGCTTCTGAAGCGTGATCATCGAACAATCAAGCGTTTCATTCAAAATAGTCAACAGGGTCGCAAGAAGCGTGTGGACAAACCAAGGTGCAAAATAACTGCCCATGAACTGAGAAAAGTCAAGCATGCAGCTGCCAAGATGCCACTTGCCACCAGTTTGGCCATATTTCAGAGCTGCAACATCACTGGAGTGCCCAAAAGCACAAGGTGTGCAATACTCAGAGACATGGCCAAGGTAAGAAAGGCTGAAAGATGACCACCACTGAACAAGACACACAAGCTGAAACGTCAAGACTGGGCCAAGAAACATCTCAAGACTGGTTTTTCTAAGGTTTTATAGACTGATGGAATGAGAGTGAGTCTTGCTGGGCCAGATGGATGGGCCCGTGGCTGGATTGGTAAAGGGCAGAGAGCTCCAGTCCAACTCAGACGCCAGCAAGGTGGAGGTGGAGTACTGGTTTGGGCTGGTATAATCAAAGATGAGCTTGTGGGGCCTTTTCGGGTTGAGGATGGAGTCAAGCTCGACTCCCAGTCCTACTGCCAGTTTCTGGAAGACACCTTCTTCAAGCAGTGGTACAGGAAGAAGTCTGCTTCCTTCAAGAAAAACATGATGTTCATGCAGGACAATGCTCCATCACACGCGTCCAAGTACTCCACAGCGTGGCTGGCAAGAAAGGGTATAAAAGAAGAAAAACTAATGACATGGCCTCCTTGTTCACCTGATCTGAACCCCATTGAGAACCTGTGGTCCATCATCAAATGTGAGATTTACAAGGAGGGAAAACGGTACACCTCTCTGAACCGTGTCTGGGAGGCTGTGGTTGCTGCTGCACGCAATGTTGATGGTGAACAGATCAAAACACTGACAGAGTCCATGGATGGCGGGCTTTTGAGTGTCCCTGCAAAGAAAGGTGGCTATATTGGTCGCTGATTTGTTTTTGAATGTCAGAAATGTATATTTGTGAATGTGGAGATGTTATATTGGTTTCACTGGTAAAAATAAATAATTGAAATGGGTATATATTTGTTTTTTGTTAAGTTGCCTAATAATTATGCACAGTAATAGTCACCTGCACACACAGATATCCCCCTAAAACAGCTAAAACTAAAAACTACTTCCAAAAACATTCAGCTTTGATATTAATGAGTTGTTTGGGTTCATTGAGAACATGGTTGTTGTTCAATAATAAAATTATTCCTCAAAAATACAACTTGCCTAATAATTCTGCCCTCCCTGTAGATGGAGCTCCTCCTCTATCTCTAGGGTTGGTCCTGGCCACCTTGTGGAGGAATTTCTTTCATCTGCAGGATCAAAATCCTGTGAACTGTTCACCTTGAAGCTGGAATACGTAGTTAAAACATGTTAATGTTACTTCAAAATGCTTGAAATTGGCTCTCTGACCCTGTTCTGTGACATAAAGTGGGAAATCAAAATCTTGTCCTCTCCTTGATGGCGTCATGCTACGGACCACAGCACTGGTGTCTTTATTGAAAGTTGGTCTATCTCGCTCCATCCTGCCAACACTGATGAGCAAGACTCCAAGATAAGAAAGGTCTAGAAGAATTCTGCAGGTTCAAACCTTGACTTTCATCCCAAACGTGGCTGTGATTCCTAGCACAGACACCGCTGCTTTTGTCTGATGCATCCTCCTTTTGTTGTGTCTCTGGACCTTCACGCTTTCACCATTTTATATTTCTGACCATTGGTTAAGAGAATTAAACCGAGGACATTATGAGCGAGAGAAAATGTGCAGCAGAACGCAAGAAAAAAGTAGAATCAGGAAGAAATAAAGAGACGGAGAAAAACAAAATCCCCGCTGGGTGAGAATGGAAGGCTGTGATAGAGCTGAGAGGAGAAAGAAAGAGCAGGAGGGTGGGAAGTGGAAAGGAAGACCAAAGAGATGCGTGGAAAAGGAGGAAGACTACGAGCGGTGCTACAATGTGTTAGGTAACTCGAGAGAAGTGTTACCAGACAGGTGGCAGATAATAAACGAGGGGACGGGAGGCGAATGTCTGAGCTCTGTGACTTTGGTGCAAAAGGATGAGCGTTAATACCAAAATAATAATACCTACTGGGGCAGCAGTAGCTCAGGTGGTAGAGCGGGTTGCCTCATGATCAGAGGGTCATGGGCTCAATTCCAGCTCCCGCCAGGGGTATCCTGCTGTTGTGTCCTTGGGCAAGACACTTCACCCAACTTGCCTGTGTTAGTGGTGGTCAGAGGGGCCGACGGCGCCAAATGGCAGCCTCGCCTCTGTCAGACCTCCCCAGGGCGGCTGTGGCTACAAGTAGCTTACCATCACTAGCAGTGTGTGAATGTGAGAGTGTGTGAAAGCGTCTTTGGGTGTCTAGAAAAGCGCTATATAAGTTCAATGCATTATTATTATTAAAACCAGCAGGACCATCTAGAATCCCGCGGGTCGGAGCAAATGAGTGGCATAAAAGAGCTTTTAATTTGAAGTCCCATTAGTCATCATCACACACTGCTGAATTTACACATCCGCATTGGACCCATCCCAGTGGGGAGCGGCGAGCTGCAGCAGCGGCTAGGGAACTATTTGGTGCTCAAACCTGTGATGACGACGATGATGATGACGATGATGATGATGATGAAATTGTGAAACGTGTATAAAAACAAATGCTAACAGAGAAGAATAATACACCCAAAATAATAATAATGTTAATCAAACCTGTAAATAAGATTCATAATCAGGTTGAAGGTGGTCTTGTGTGCCAGAAGCGTAAACAAAAACAAACAGGATGAAGAAATTAAATAAAAATAAATAAAAGAAAGTTAACAATCCAGGTGCTCCAAAAGAAAACACGTTGATCCAAACTGTATGAAGTGTTTTTGCACCCATCTTCTTTATATGAGAAAAACCATCGTGCCCACTAACTCATTCAAACACACAGGTGGGAATGACAACTGTTTCCTGCAGCTCACACATCCTGTATTCTAGTAAAAAGTAGGCCACGCCCACCAGAGTGTTGAAAAGAAAAGAGAACAGCTTGAAAACCACCACTTTTTCCTCCCTTGACTCCACTCAGACTCTCCAGCTGTGCAAATGCAACTCGTGTTGTGAAGTGCATACGTGAGCAGCAACTGCAGAGGGGGTCCAGACCTTTTTGTTAGCACATTCTGCAGGAAACCTCAGATCTTCATGTTTGAAAACGGCCTCAGACTCTATTCTTGTAGCTGCTGCTGCTGTTGTTTTGGAAGGGTGCTGTTCTGTTTCCCATTCGAAGATTTGTGGCTTTATGTTTTGCATTTCCAAAAACAGCTGATAATGAATCTGATTGGCCAGAAGCACCAATAAACCACTTCATTCCCAACAAATGGATGAAGGAAAGGTGAAGTTCAATGACACCTTTAAATGTCTGCTCAGATTCAGCTAAACATGGCTGCTTAATCACGCTTGCTCTATTCGTTGGTCTTCAGTCGGGTCCTTTTTAAAGATCCCACCTTAATTAAATCAGAGCATCCTTTGATGGATAAGAGACACTTGAGATGAACATAAAATACAACAAATCTCATTTTCCTCGTCACATGAAATTAGTTTGATTCTAAAAGCTCCAAAATTAGTGAGTAACTAACAGATTCATAACAACGAGTCAACGGTGTCGCTGTTAAACCTCCTCAAAATAGATGCAAAACTCGTGCTGCTGAACAGCGACTCATCAGCTTTACGTGTGTGGTTAACAAGCCTCTCCCCTGGATGAGTTGTATTTGGAAAGAACATTTTAAATAAGGGAGGGAAATTAGAGTTTCAGTACATATAAGATCAGACATACATGGGCAAGACACATGACAAGAATTGGTGACTGTGGTCATTCGCAACCCTGAGTCACGCTACCTTAATAGAGATCAGAGGGTTACATGAGGATTGGTTCAGGTGGAGGGAAAAAAGGCAATTCAGAGCTACCCTCCACCAGGAGGGCAGCTTTGCTCTGCAAAAAAACACCTCAGACAGATATGCAACAGACTTCAGACAACACAACATAAGTGTCCACTAGGTGGGGTGGTGGGTTGGGACTATCCCCACTTCAGTTCCTGCAGCCACGATAAGCAGCGCACGTCACTTCAGTGTGGATGGGAGAGGAGCATTGAGGGTTGGAGGGTTGCAGTGACCCTGGAACATTTCAGCGGCCTTCCCGCTGTCCAGCCCAGGCTGGGAAAGGAGACAGAGTTGAGTTGCCATAGCGACGGCACATTCCACATATCTTCTGAGGGGGGAGTTTTCATTGGAGCCTTGCAGGCTCAAGGACGCCAGATTCTGATTAGAAATTGTTTTGGGGCCAGACAGATATTTCCTCTCTGTCTTACAGTTTGTTGGTCCTCAACCTCTCAAAATCCCAATAATGGACGTTAATATATTCAAATCTGTGCTAATTTGTCCACTCTATCCTTGATGGCATCCATCTTTTGTGCCAAAGAATGAATCTCCGCCAAAGTCCCAAGCTTACGATTCATCTCATTCATCTGCACCATAAGCAGCCTTTAAAACAAACTACTTGGTCCTTCGGCTTTTTTCCCTTCAGGCGTCGCCACAGCAATTCATCGCTCTGCATTAAATCCCTGTTTACAAGGGCATCCCTAACAAAAACACAAGTCAGCCAACAGTGACAGATACGTTAAAAAACAAGAGAAACTTGGACGGAAAGCAAAACATTGTCATTTCTCATTCTGCAGCACTTGAGCTGACCGTGCCGTAGCTACAGGTGTTGTGCAGATAAAAGTTATCCTGCTGGCTGTGACGCTGCGTGCCTCACCCATCACATCACTGTGTGATGAAGACGTTAACAATTAGAAGCGTGAGCAACTTCTCCACCTGTAAGACAACTATTAGACCATCCATTTGTTGGTCTCACCAACCCACCGCACTTCCCCGGGTCCTCCTCTCATCACACACTCACGTATTCAGCAGCAGAACACCACTGGTGTGAGAGGTTCTCTGCTCAATAACATCAGAGAAGGAGAAACAGCCGGCTGCTACCACTTCAGCTTTAGGACAAACTACCAGAGTCCCAAAAAGTAAATCACCATTTGAAGTCACGGGATAAAGGAGACGTTTGGACTTAGAAAGACTTAGGTACAAGTGTTTAGAGCTATCTCGTTCCGTCCGGCATCAGAAGCGTCTCAGGGAAGGTATGGATGTTGAAGGGTGAGTGTTCCGTAACCGTGTTCACGTTCAAAACCTAGCTTGTGTGCAGATTCATGTGTTAACTCGTTTAGACTTTCTAAAATCTAACAACACAGCAAAATAAGCATTAGCTTTTATTATCGCATGGACATTGAAACAAAGTGTTTTAAAGGGATTTTACAGACTTTTGAATTTTTATGCTCGCTATTGCCCCCTCAGGCCAAAAGCATAACGGCAGCTTCAATAGTAGGCTCGTGCACGAGGCGTGCATGCTGTACGTGCACACTCCTTAATGAAAATAACAGCTGAGACAGTCCTTTGTGTGTGTGTGTGTGTGTGTGTGTGTGTGTGTGTGTGTGTGTGTGTGTGTGTGTGTGTGTGTGTGTGTGTGTGTGTGTGTGTGTGTGTGTGTGGCCCAGAGGACAGGAGAACAGGCAGCTAATTACAGTGGGGCAAAAAAGTATTTAGTCAGCCACCGATTGTGCAAGTTCTCCCACTTAAAATGATGACAGATGTCAGTAATTTACATCATAGGTACACTTCAACAGTGAGAGACAGAATGTGAAAAAAAATCCATGAATTCACATGGCAGGATTTTTAAAGAATTTATTTGTAAATCAGGGTGGAAAATAAGTATTTAGTCACTTCAAACAATGAAAATCTCTGGCTCTCACAGACCTGTAACGTCTTCTTTAAGAAGCTTTTCTGTCCTCCACTCGTTACCTGTATTAATGGCACCTGTTTGAACACATTATCTCTATAAAAGACACATGTCCACAGCCTCAAACAGTCACACTCCAAACTCCACTATGGCCAAGACCAAAGAGCTTTCGAAGGACACCAGGAAAAGAATTGTAGACCTGCACCAGACTGGGAAGAGCGAATCTACAATAGGCAAGCAGCTTGGTGTGAAAAAATCAACTGTGGGAGCAATTATCAGAAAATGGAAGACATACAAGACCACTGATAATCTCCCTCAATCTAGGGGCTCCACGCAAGATCTCATCCCGTGGGGTCAAAATGATCATGAGAACGGTGAGCAAGAATCCCAGAACCACACGAGGGGACCTGGTGAATGACCTGCAGAGAGCTGGGACCACAGTAACAAAGGTCACCATCAGTAACACACTACAACGGCAGGGAATCAAATCCTGCAGTGCCAGACGTGTTCCGCTGCTGAAGCCAGTGCATGTCCAGGCCCGTCTGAAGTTTGCCAGAGAGCACATGGATGATACAGCAGAGGACTGGGAGAATGTCATGTGGTCAGATGAAACCAAAGTAGAACTTTTTGGTATAAACTCAACTCGTCGTGTTTGGAGGAAGAAGAATACTGAGTTGCATCCCAAGAACACAACACCTACTGTGAAGCATGGGGGTGGGAACATCATGCATTGGGGCTGTTTTTCTGCTAAGAGGACAGGACGACTGATCCATGTTAAGGACAGAATGAATGGGGCCATGTATCGTGAGATTCTGAGCCAAAACCTCCTTCCATCAGTGAGAGCTTTGAAGATGAAACGTGGCTGGGTCTTCCAACACGACAATGATCCCAAACACACCGCCCGGGCAACAAAGGAGTGGCTCCGTAAGAAGCATTTGAAAGTCCTGCAGTGGCCTAGCCAGTCTCCAGACCTCAACCCCATAGAAAATCTGTGGAGGGAGTTGAAAGTCCGTGTTGCTCGGCGACAGCCCCAAAACATCACTGCTCTCGAGAAGATCTGCATGGAGGAATTGGCCAAAATACCAGCTACTTCCTTGAGATTTCCTGACCTTTGTGACTCAGTGTAGATGGAACAAAGAATTGAGTTTGAAACCAAACAAATCTAGCAAACAATTAGTTTTGACCTGTGAGAATATTGTTCCTGACCTCAGCAGAAACGTTCTTGGAAATGTACGCTTTCGTTTTTCAGAGTAAAGGAGCACATCGCTCATGCTTTCTGAAGGCAGCTCACCCTCCGTTATCCAGCCATGTCGATACGAGGGTGGAGTGCTTTTTAGACGGTGGCTTCGTGAGGAAATGTTGTTTTTGACCACTGGATGTGGAGGGCAACGCCGCCCCTGCTGCCCCTCCACGCGGTGCATGAAGAGCCGGGGCCAGAGGTCGCAGCTAAGCTCTCCGGTGGGCAGGGGGACTGAGGCTGTGATTGATGTGGGAATGCAGCTGGGTCGAGCAGCACCTACTTCATCATGAGGTCAGACCTAATGCGTGATGCAATAAAATGTACAAACACGTGCACCGCCTCCACCGGCGCACGCTCTTTCCAAGGTGAACACATCTGTGCTAACGGAGGCCTTTCTCCACCTGTCAGCTCACACACCGTCACTCCTCAGCGTGTCCGTCAGTCTGCCGCTGACGCTAATCAGCTCTGACAGACGATAGCCTCCACTCACTCTGCGCTCATTCCTCCCATCATGCCTCTTCATCCTTCCGTCTCACTTAACCTCACACGCTCGCCGTGCTGCTCTTCCCGCTCTCCTCGCTGCCTCTCGGCTCTCCTGCAGCGTCAACCAGTGGCACTGAGGAGACTGTCGTAGTTTCATCTCACCGTTTCTCAATCAGTCAATTAAAACAGAGTTCATGGTTGGTTTTTTCTCCTTTTGTCTCCTACCCTCATCGTTGACTCAAGTTTGGAAATTAAACAGCTTCAAATGAAATAAGTGAATCCAAACGGACTAAAAACATGAAACAAACACTTGTGCGTGTCCAAACAGAGATGAGCTGCAGCTATGTTTACATTGGAACCAGCAGGGTCTTTTAGATGAACACCATCAGCTGCAGTTGCTTCCATCCACTGCTCCTCCACTTTCATTTCTCTTTTAACCTTTCTCCACCTTCCACTCCCCCCCCCCCCCTCTTTGAAGTTTGAGGCTTCTTTTTTTTTTTGGTGATTGCTTCTGATAACCACTCATTAGGAGTTACAGCCCCAGCATCGTTGCTGTGAAGGGTTAATAGCCCTGCAGACCTCGACCACAAGGGCCTTAATGGAACCAGGAACTGGTTCGCAGGAGGCGATGGGACTCTGAAGAAGCCGTGACACCGCTTATGAAAGCTCACACAGCACAAGTGCATGTACAATTAACAGCAATTTTCATTTGCGGGCCCTCAGTTCACTCAGCCAATAATGTTTGATTGAAAAACTCCATTTGTGTGAAGCCTCTTGCGTTTGAACAGCGAGCAGAAAGTTAATGAATTTGAATCTTTTCTTATTTATCATTTGCCTCTCTCCCGTAGATCTTCCCGTCCCTCCGCTCGCTCCGCCGAGCTTCTTAACACTTCTCTAACTCAATCCGTAATGAAAAACCTGTTTTCCTTTTGCCAGTGAACAAAAATGTGTGCTCAAGAGCACATTTGCATAAATGTGTACATGTGTGTGCGTGCGTGAGTTCTCTAATTTCCAGTCCAGTTTTCCGTTCCGTTACTTCCCTCCGTGTAATGAAAATGTTAATGGAAACAAAGTACGCCATGAGATATCTGATAAGGAGTGAGTCTGAACTCAGTGGATGTTCTGGGGATTTCAAAGCATTTCCAGCCATCCTCCCACACACACACTTGCATCTGTCTGAGGATGAGTGTGTGTGTGTATGTGTGTGTTTATGTGTGTGTATGTGTGTGTTTGAGTGTTGCAGCTCACGGTGATGCACTGTAACGCTGAGGTGGAGAGTTAGGACTCTGCAGGGAAAGTCATTAATTTTTATCTGCTCTGATGATTCAACTGTAACTTCACAAATAACAGGGCCTATTTTACTCCCCACACACACACGTGCACACACACACACGTGCACACACACACACACACACACACACACACACACACACACACACACACACACACACACACACACACACACACACACACACACACACACACACAGACACACACACACACACACACACACACACACACACACACACACACACACACACACACATGCTCATTCGAAGACTAACGGGTAGATACTTCTACTGGCACACACACAGACACACACACACACACACACACACACACACACACACACACACACACACACACACACACACACACACACGTGTGCACACACACACATGCAGATACCTGTCAAAGAATGGGTCACCATTCCGCCTCAGCTCGGTTACATTTGCAACAGTTGGTTCACATCTAAGAACTTAAATTTTTTTCTGGTTCTTATCATATTTGAAGGCCATCTCTTTCTCTCCTTCCGCCTCTGCTTTTCTGTATTATTTTCCCTTTTTATAAAAAACTATCTTCATAAGAAATTTTTTCAATTTTTTTGTGAAAAAGGACCTAAATATTAGCCTGGCAAGCCATCCTATACAAGTATATATGTATTCTGGCTACGACTCGGACAGATCTCAGTCCTAGGGGCAGAATCCACAGTTGTTGTTTAAACTGTCTCTGCACGCTGCTGGAAGAAGAACTCCACAGTTCAGATTGGGTCAGACAGGAAGTCAACCACAGTGTAAAACAGTGTTGGGAACATTGATTTAAAAAAGTAATTAGTTATAGTTACTGATTACTTTGTCAAAAAAGTAACTCAGTTTCTAACTGAGTTACAAGATCATAAAAGTAACTAATTACCAACAAAAATAACTACTTAGTTACTTTTTTCATTAAAGAATGCAAGAATTACTACAATAGTGAAATATAAATGACTAATGACTGGAACATAATAAAATGTAAGTCCAAATGCTTTTTTATAAACCTGAATAATTTAAATAAATAAGCACGTAACAGGAGGAACTACTAATAAGAACATTACACTAATCTAGACTATTAAAAGGCCACTGTGTGATATTTAACAAGACCCCAATCACATAAAATTTAAAATTGCAAATAGAAGCACCTGTAAAGGTTCCTGAGCCTTTAATTGGTCTCTCGGTCTAGTTAAATTACAGAAATAAATGTAATTTTGCACAGTATTCTAATTTTTCCAGCTTCACATAATTGTGTGTTTTTAGCAGCATTTCTGTTGCTGGTAATCTAGTAACGGTTAAATAAATAAATAAATAAATAAATAAAACCTTTAGAAGAGGCACAAGCCTGATGGAGGACTTAAATGTACTAACGTGGGTCAGACCCAACCACAGAAGAGCTGAAGCTGGGTGGTAAACACACACAGGTAGTTCTAATCACACCTGAGCTCCATGTCGTTTGAGACTGATGCATCAGTGTTACAGCGGGGCTAAAGACATGATCAGAAACAGGTTGCAGCTGGATGATCTAGGAAGGCAGAAGATCAGGACGTCTGAGAGGTGAACAGGTGAGCGGACCTTCGGGACGTCCCGCTGTCACGCCAAGAAGGGCACGGCTGCAGACCCGCAGATTCACTGCTGCAGCAACAAATCTGCGGGGGGTCTGCAGCCGTATATATTCATCACGTCTTCCTCGTTCTTCACGGGC